>NC_041392.1:198608575-198652066 GCF_002162155.2 Triticum dicoccoides
GACCGAGTAGACTGCGGGGCCACATCAGGGCAACTTGATGGTTGGTTTTACTCGTAGGATGTCTCATCTGAGTGTGCCCTGAGAACGAGATATGTGCAGCTCCTATCGGCATTTGTCGGCACATTCGGGCGGTGTTGCTGGACTTGTTTTACCATTGTCGAAATGTCTTGTAACCGGGATTACGAGTCTGATCAGGCCTTCCCGCTAGAAGGAATATCCCTCGTTGACCGTGAGAGCTTGTGATGGGCTAAGTTGGGACACCCCTGCAGGGTTTTGAACTTTTGATAGCCGTGCCCGCGGTTATGGGCAGATGGGAATTTGTTAATGTCCGGTTGTAGAAAACCTGAAGTTGACCTTAATTAAAATGCATCAATCGCGTGTGTAACCATGATGGTCTCTTCTCGGCGGAGTCCGGGAAGTGAACACGGTGTTGGAGTTATGCTTGATGTAGGTTGTTCTAGGATCACTTCTTGATCGTAGTTTTATCGACCGTGCCTTGCCTTCTCTTCTCACTCTCATTTGCGTATGTTTAGACACCATATATGCTAGTTGCTTGCTGCAGCTCCACCTCATACCTTTACCTTCATATAAGCTTAAATAGTCTTGATCGCGAGGGTGTGAGATTGCTGAGTCCTTGTGACTCACAGTTACTTCCAAAACTAGTTTGCAGGTGCCATTGTACCGTGAAGGGGACGCAACCAAGCTCAAGGAGGAGCTCGATGAAGATCTTGTCCTTTGTGTTGTTCCGTTTCCTATTGATCAGTAGCGGAGCCCAGTTGGGGTCGATCGGGGATCTGTGTAGCATTTGGGGTAGTCTTCTTTTACTTTGGTTCCGTAGTCAGACCTTGATTCTATCTGGATGATGTAATGCTTTACTCATGTTTTTGTGTGAAGTGGCGATTGTAAGCCAACTATGTATCTCTTTTCCCTTATGTATTACATGGTTGTGTGAAGATTACCTCACTTGCGACATTGCTTTCAATGCGGTTATGCCTCTAAGCCGTGCTTCGACACGTCGGAGATATAGCCGCATCGAGGGCGTTACATGATAGCAGATGGGTAAGTCTTGTTCATTGTGTCCCTAAGAAAGGAGGTATAACTGTTGTTCCTAATGACAAGAATGAACTTATTCCACAAAGAATTGTTATAGGTTATAGAATGGTAATTGATTTTACAAAATTAAACAAAGCAACTAGAAAAGAACATTACCCTCTCCCTTTTATTGATCAAATGCTTGAGAGATTATCTAAGCACACACACTTTTGCTTCCTTAATGGATATTCTGGTTTTTCACAAATACCTGTTTCTCAACCTGATCAAGAAAATACCACTTTTACTTGTCCCTTTGGAACCTATGCTTATAGACGTATGCCTTTCAGTTTATGCAACACACCTGCTAAGTCTTTTGATGATTGTTTAAGCAATCTTGATCGAGTTTTGCAGAGATGTGAACAAACAAATCTTGTCTTGAATTGGGAGAAGTGCCACTTTATGGTTAATGAAGGCATTGTCTTGGGTCATAAAATTTCTGAAAGAGGTATTGAAGTGGACAAAGCAAAGGTTGATGCAATTGATAAAATGCCATGTCCAAAAGATATAAAAGGTATTCGTAGTTTCTTAGGTCATGTTCGTTTCTATAGGAGATTTATCAAAGACTTCTCTAAAATTTCTAGGCCTCTTACGAATCTTTTGCAAAAGGATATTCCTTTTGTTTTTGACGATGATTGTTTAGAAGCCTTTGAAACACTCAAGAAAGCCTTAATTTCTGCACCTATTGTTCAACCACCTGATTGGAATTTGCCTTTTGAAATTATGTGTGATGCTAGTCATTACGATATTGGTGCTGTTCAAGGACAAAGAGTTGATAAGAAACTGAATGTTATTCATTATGCTAGTAAAGCTCTAGACAATGCTCAAACAAATTATGCTACTACAGAAAAATAATTCTTAGCAGTGGTGTTTGCTTGTGATAAATTTAGACCTTATATTGTTGATTCCAAAGTAACTCTTCACACAGACCATGCTGCTATTAAATATCTTATGAAAAAGAAAGATGCTAAACCTAGACTTATTCAATGGGTTCTCTTGTTACAAGAATTTGATTTACATATCATTGATAGAAAAGGAGCTCAGAACCCCGTAGCTGATAATTCATCTAGGCTAGAAAATGTGCTTGATGACCCACTACCTATTGATGCTAGTTTTCCTGATGAGAAGTTAGCCGCAATAAATGTTGCTCATAGTACTCCTTGGTATGCTGATTATGCTAATTACATTGTTGCTAAATATTTACTGATGTCGCTTAAAGCTCCATCGTTATTTCCCCAAAGAGGAAGGGATGATGCAGCACAACGGTGGTAGGTATTTCCATCGGATATGAAACCAAGGTCATCGAACCAGTAGGAGAACCAAGCAACACAACATAAACAACCCCTCCACACTGATAATAAATCCTCGCAACCCGACATGTTAAAGGGGTTGTCAATCCCTTTCGGGTAACGGTGCCAGAAATTGGTGCATGACGGGAGAAAGTTGTAATAGATTGGATAAATAGATCTCAAATAAAATAAAGTGCAGCAAAGTATTTTGGGTTTTTTGGATTAATAGATCTGAAAATAAAAGCAAATAAGATTGCAAAGGCAAATAATAGAGAAAGAAGACCCGGGGGCCGTAGGTTTCACTAGTGGCTCCTGTCGAGAAAAATAGTAAATGGTGGGTGAACAAATTACTGTTGGGCAATTGATAGAACTCCAAATAATTATGATGATATCCAGGCAATGATCATTACATAGGCATCACGTCCAAGATTAGTAGACCGTCTCCTACCTGCATCTACTACTATTACTCCACACATCGACCACTATCCAACATGCATCTAGTGTATTAAGTTCATGGAAAAACATAGTAATGCAGTAAGAACAATGACATGATGTAGACAAGATCTATATATGTAGATATAGACCCCATCGTTTTATCCTTAGTAGCAACGATACATACGTGTCGGTTACCCTTCTGTCACTGGGATCAAGCACCGTAAGATCGAACCCACTACTGGGCACCTCTTCCCATTGCAAGATAAATAGATCAAGTTGGCCAAACAAAACCCATATACCGGAGAAGAAATATGAGGCTATAAGAGATCATGCATAAAAGAGATCAAAGAAACTCAAATACTTTCATGGATATAAAAAGATAGATCTGACCATAAACTCAAAGTTCATTGATCCCAACAAACACACCACAAAAGAGTTACATCATATGGAACTCCAAGAGACCATTGTATTGAGAATCAAGAGAGAGAGAGATATGAAGCCATCTAGATACTAACTACGGACCCGAAGGTCTACAAAGAACTACTCACACATCATCGGAGAGGCACCAATGAACGTGGTGAACCTCATCCGAGATGGTGTCTAGATTGGATCTAGTGGTTCTGGACTCTGCGGCGGCTGGATGAATATTTTGACGACTCCCCTAGGGTTCTGGGATATTTGGGCTATTTATAGAGCAAAGAGGTGGTCCGGGGGGCACCCGAGGTGGGCACAACCCACCAGGGTGCGCCTGGGCCTCCTGGCACGCCCTCGTTGGTTGTCCCCTCCTCAGGACCCCCCCCAGGTGCAACCACGGCCCAATATCTTCTATCTGGTCCATAAAAAATCTCTGTAAAGTTTCGTGGCATTTGGACTCCGTCTGATATTGATTTTCTGCGATATAAAAAACACGGAAAAACAGGAACTGGCACTTGGCACTATGTCAATAGGTTAGCACCAAAAATGATATAAAATGACTATAAAATGATTATAAAACATCCAAGATTGATAATATAACATCATGGAACAATCAAAAATTATAGATACATTGGAGACTTATCAGCATTCCCAAGCTTAAATCCTACTCGTCCTCGAGTAGGTAAGTGATAAAAACAGAATTTTTGATGTGCAATGCTGCCTATCATGTCATATCATATTCTTTTCTTTATAGCATGGACAATTGGACTTTTATGTGACTCAAAGCAATAGTCTAGTTTTGACATACTATTTAGATACTCAAGCATATCAACAAGCAACCAAGTCTTTCAAAATATCAATGCTAAAATAAGTTATCCCTAGCCCATCGTGCTCAAACATTGATCCATTCATGAAACACACTCGAATATTAGCTACACCCAATACTTAAGTATGATCATATTGCCTCCTAGTTTGTGCATTTTATAAGAGAAGATGGAGACTCAAAATAAAGTTGCATAAAGTAAAAGAAAGGCCCTTCGCAAAGGGAAGTAGGGATTTGTAGAGGTGCCAGAGCTCAGAGCGAAAAATTAGAGACAAAAACATTTTGAGAGGTGTATCCATCCCACCAACGAAAATGACTTAGAGTTCCCAACACTTTCCATGTTAGATATGCCATAGGCGGTTCCCAAACGGAAATAAAGTTTATTCCTTTTCCACCATTCTTTCACTTTCCATGGCTAACCGTATCCATGGGTTCCCTCCATACCAACACTTTCCAAGGAATTTATTATTGGACAACATAAAGTAATTCATTTTTTTGCATTTCGGGACTGTGCATCCCTAAGACCTTTGCCTTACTCTCGTGCAATGACAAGTGAATAGACACTAATCTTGAGAATAACACATCCAGCATGGAAAAAATTAGCCACCGCTCGCCGCTCCAAGAGCGAAACAAACACGCAAAAGAGACGTTTATTTTGAAAATTTAGAGATGGCACATGCATATTTACATAGAACGGCGAAAGAATACCACATATATGTAGATATAGTGGACTCATGTGGCAAAACTGGTTCAAATGATTTTGGATGCACAAGTAGAGATCATACTTGGTGCAAAATGAAGGCTAGCAAAAGATTGGGAAGCGACCAACCAAGAAATGAATAATCTCATAAGCAAGCATTAAGCATAAATAACACCGAATAATGCACCATAAGTAGGATATAATTTCATTGCATGACTATTGACTTTCGTGCATGCATAGCGAATCACAAACCTTAACACCAACATTCCTACTAAAGCATAATTACTCGTCAAGGTGACTCACATATCACATCATCATATCTCAAAACTATTACTAAGAATCAAGTTTATTTTGTCCAATGATCTTCATGAAAGTTTTTATTATATCCTTCTTGGATATCTATCACTTTGGGACTAATTTTCATGTGTTTCTTTTCATAAGCTCAAACAAATTTAAGTGAAGATCAAGAGCATAATTTTTCTTCATTCTCTCAAAATAATTTAAATGAAGCAAGAGAGAACTTCTTCACAATTTTACTAACTCCCAAATAAATCAAAGTGAAGCAAGAGAGCATTTCTTCAAAAATACTAAGCACACCGTGCTCAAAAAGATATAAGTGAAGCACTAGAGCAAGTCCATTGCTCATAAAAATTTAAGTGAAGCATAGAGAGCATTTCTAACAAGTAATGACATAATTTTGGCTCTCTCAAATAAGTGTGTCTAGCTAGGATTGATGACTTAAAACACAAAATAATACAAGAAAAGACCCATATCAAACAAGACGCTCCAAGAAAAACATATATTATGTGATGAATAAAAATATAGTTTCGAGTAAAATACCGATAGTTGTTGGAAGAAAGTGGGGATGCCACTCGGGGGCATCCCCAAGCTTTGTTGGTTGCTCATTTTTGGAAAATAGCTTGGGATGCCGGGGCATCCCCAAGCTTAGGCTCTCCCATCCTTCCTTCATCCATCGTAAGATAACCCAAAACTTGAAAACTTCAATGACACAAAACTCAACAAAACCTTCATGAGATCCGTTAGTATAAGAGTAATAAATCACTACTATAAGTGCTATATCAAACCAATTCTTATTTTGTTCATGCATTATATCTACTGTATTCCAACTTTTCTATGGCAAAAACTCATCAAAACAACCATAGAGCCATCAAAATAAGCACATAATACAAAGAAAACATAATCTGTCAAAACAGAACAGTGTGTAGCAATGTGACTATTTCGAGTACTTCCATGACTCCAAAAACTCTAAAATATTAGGACGACCGGAGAAATTTGTATATTGATCTACTGCAATTGGAATGGGTATTTTATCGCTCTTTGGTAAAAATTATAATTGTTTTCTTGAGCGCAAAACTTTCTGTTTTTCCAGCAAGATCAAACAACTATCACCCAAGAAGATCCTAAAGGCTTTACTTGGCACAAACACTAATTAAAACACAAAAAACACAACATAACAGTAGCATAATTTTGCTAACACTCGAGAACAGTAAACAAAAAGCAAAAATAAATTTTATTCATTGGGTTGCCTCCCAATAAGCGTTATAGTTTTATGCCCTTAGATAGGCATAAAGCAAGGATCTAAATTTTGTCATCTTTGGTTCGAGATACATAAGATGCCCTCATGTTTGTCATATGGTGGCCTAATTCTTGTTCTAGGAAAGTGTTCCATTCCCTTCCTCAATGGAAATTGGAACTTAATATTGCCTTCTTTCATAGCAATCACGGCACCGATAGTGCGTAAAAACGGTCTACCAAGAATAATTGGACAAGACGGATTGCAATCAATATCAAGAACAATAAAATCTGTGGGCACATAATTCCTATTTTCAAGAATAATAACATCATTAATTATTCCCATAGGCTTTTTAATAATAGAATCCGCCAAGTGCAAATTCATAGAACACGATTCAAGATCGGTAAGACCAAGCACATCACATAAAGATTTCAGAATTGTAGAAACACTAGCACCCAAGTCACACAAAGCAAAACACTCATAATTTTTAATATTGACTTTGATAGTATATTCCCATTCATCATGCAATTTTCTAGGAATTGAAACTTCTAATTCCAATTTTTCTTCAAGAGCTTTCGTCATAGCATCAACAATATGTTTAGTAAAAGCTTTATTTTTTTCATAGGCATGGGGTGAATTTATCATGGATTGCAACAAAGAAATACAATCAATCAAAGAGCAATTATCATAATTAAAGTCTTTGTAATACAAAAGAGTGGGCACATCACTAGCTAAAGTTTTGACCTCTCCAAACCCACATTCATCATTTTTCTCAACAAGATTTCCACCCTCCGAAATATTGGGATGCCTTCTACCTAAAGTTGACTCTTCTCCAGTCCCTTTTTCATCAATATTAACTTCACTAAACAAGGAATCAATAGAGGAAACACCAATCATTTTAAGATCTTCATCACTTTTATCTTCTAACGAGATTGGTTTAGCAGCCATTTGATTTACTAAGGTAGCTTGTGCATCAGATATTTTTCCTAGCAAAATTTCAGCAAAAGCATACTTAGATTAGAGATTGCAAAATTCTCTACTAATATCATCAAGTTGTTTTCTGATAGCATCTAGCACAACGGAGTTCTCCTTAAGTTCTTTAGTAAAATACTTATTATGCTCAAATTGTGTAGTCATATATTCCTTAGTACTCTTCTCAATTTCAAGAAAACTATTTGGGAAAGGAACATCATAATATTTTATTTGAGGCATCATGACTACGCAAACAAGAAGGCAAACAAAATACATCCGACAAGAAAACGGCGAACAAAAAAAGAGATGCGAATAAAACGACAAATTTTTGTGAAGTGGGGGAGAGGAAAACGAGAGGAAAATGGAAAATAATGTAAATTGCAAGGAGATGAGATTTGTGATTAGGAACCTGGTATATGTTGAAAATCCTCCCCGGCAATGGCGCCAGAAATTCCTTTTGATGTCGCTTCAAGCTACGTCGGTATTTCCCCAAAGAGGAAGGGATGATGTAGCACAACGGCGGTAGGTATTTCCTTTAGATATGAAACCAAGGTTATCGAACCAGTAGGAGAACCAAGCAACACAATGTAAACAGCCCCTGCACACAGATAACAAATCCTCGCAACCCGACGTGTTAAAGGGGTTGTCAATCCCTTTTAGGTAACGGTGCCAGAAATTGGTGAGTGACGGGAGAAAGTTGTAATAGATTGGATAAATAGATCTCAAATAAAATAAAGTGCAGCAAAGTATTTTTGGGGTTTTGGATTAATAGATCTGAAAATAAAAGCAAATAAAAATATATCGCAAAGGCAAATAATAGAAAAAGAAGACCCGGGGGCCGTAGGTTTCACTAGTTGCTTCTCTCGAGAAAAATAGAAAATGGTGGGTGAACAAATTACTGTTGGGAAATTGATAGAACTCCAAATAATTATGACGATATCCAGGCAATGATCATTACATAGGCATCACGTCCAGGATTAGTAGACCGACTCCTGCCTGCATCTACTACTATTACTCCACACATCGACTGCTATCCAGCATGCATCTAGTGTATTAAGTTCTTGGAAAAACGGAGTAATGCAATAAGAACAATGACATGATGTAGACAAGATCTATCTATGTAGATATAGACCCCATCGTTTTATCCTTAGTAGCAATGATACATACGTGTCGGTTCCCCTTCTCTCACTGGGATCAAACACTGTAAGATCGAACCCACTACCAGGCACCTCTTCCCATTGCAAGAAAAATAGATCAAGTTGGCCAAACAAAACCCAAATATCGGAGAAGAAATATGAGGCTATAAGAGATCATGCATAAAAGAGATCAAAGAAACTCAAATAATTTCATGGATATAAAAAGATAGATCTCATCATAAACTCAAAGTTCATCGATCCCAACAAACACACTGCAAAAGAGTTACATCACATGGATCTCCAAGAGACCATTGTATTGAGAATTAAGAGAGAGAGAGAGATGAAGCCATCTAGATACTAACTATGGACCCGAAGGTCTACAAAGAACTACTCACGCATCATCGGAGAGGCACCAATGGAGGTGGTGAACCCCATCCGAGATGGTGTCTAGATTGGATCTGGTGGTTCTGGACTCTACGGCGGCTGGATGAATATTTCAACGACTCCCCTAGGGTTCTGGGATTTTGGGGGTATTTATAGAGAAAAGTGGCGGTCCGGGGGCACCCAAGGTGGGCACAACCCACCAGCGCGCGCCCTGGTGTGTTGTCCCCACCTCATGACTCCCCCCAGGTGCAACCAGGGCCCAATATCTTCTATCTGGTCCATAAAAAATCTCCGTAAAGTTTTGTGGCATTTGGACTACGTCTGATATTGATTTCCCGCGATGTAAAAAACACGAAAAAACAGGAACTGGCACTTGGCACTATGTCAAATAGGTTAGTACCAAAAAGGATATAAAATGATTACAAAAGATCCAAGATTGATAATATAACAACATGGAACAATAAAAAATTATAGATACCTTGGAGATGTATCATTTACCACCTAGCTTTATTTACCAACAAAAGAAAAAAATCTTATATGATTTAAGACATTACTTTAGGGATGACCCACATCTTTATAAAGAAGGAGTAGATGGTATTATTAGACGTTGTGTACCTGAGCATGAACATGGACAAATCCTACGTAAATGTCACTCTGAAGCTTATGGAGGGCATCATGCTGGAGATAGAACTGCTCACAAGGTATTATAATCTGGATTTTATTGGCCTACTCTCTTCAAGGATGCCCGTATGTTCGTCTTATCTTGTGATGAATGTCAAAGAATAGGCAATATCGATAAGCGTCAAGAAATGCCTATGAATTATTCACTTGCTGTTGAGCCATTTGATGTTTGGGGATTTGATTACATGGGACCTTTTCCTTCCTCTAATGGGTATACACATATTTTGGTTACTGTTGATTATGTTACTAAATGGGTAGAAGCTATTCCAACTAGTAGTGTTGATCACAACACCTCCATTTAAATTCTTAAGGAAGTTATTTTTCCAAGGTTTGGAGTCCCTAGATATTTAATGACTGATGGCGGTTCACACTTTATTCATGGTGCTTTCCGTAAAATGCTTTCCAAGTATGATGTTAACCATAGAATTGCATCACCTTATCATCCTAAGTCTAGTGGTCAAGTTGAACATAGCAATAGACAAATAAAATTAATTTTGCAAAAGACTGTCAATAGGTCCTGGAAGAATTGGTCTAAGAAATTAGATGATGCACTTTGCGCTTATAGAACATCATATAAAAATCCTATGGGTATGTCTCCATATAAAATGGTTTATGGAAAAGCTTGCCATTTGCCTCTTGAGTTAGAACATAAAGCATATTGGGCCAACAAAGAGCTCAATTATGATTTCAAACTTGGTGGTGAAAAGAGGTTATTTGATATTAGCTCATTAGATGAATGGAGAACCCAAGCTTATGAAAATGCAAAATTATTCAAATAAAAAGTTAAAAGATGGCATGCAAAAGTGTAACAGCCTGGATTTTGGCCCTTTTCTTTTTCTTTTTGATTTATTGGTTTTTGCTCTGTTTTTCTTTTTGGAGTGGTTCTGTGGCCTTGTCACCTGGGAAATCATCTCCATTTCCCCTCCCAAGTGGCTCATCATCCTAAAAACTTTGGCAAGATCATGTCACTCCACTACTTGACCAAACCCTAATTTCTTTTTCTCAGGAATATTCCTTTTTCTATTAAAGGAATAATCCTATCTGCCCTAGGTTGTGAAGCAACCTATATTTATGTCTATCCAAAAATCCCCAAATAATTCTTATAAATTGTTTAGCTCATATCTTCATCAAATATGGTAAAATATTTCATTGGACATATTTTACATCATGCTCAATAAATTTATTTCCTATTCTGTCCTAAATGGCACATTGTGAAGCAAGTGCTATTTATATTTTTCCATTTGCCCCCAAGATTTTTGGGCATGATATATCATCCAAATAATTGCCCTATGCCAAAATTCAACTTTATTTGCCTAGCCAAACTTCCATAGTGATTTTTCAAAGTTCTTGTCTGAGGGAAGGCTTTGTGAAGGAAGTGATAGCTAGGTTTATCCAAGTGAGTTGAAATTTGGCATGCCTCTTAGTGTGCTCATATCATTTCTCTCCTCCAGAATTAAGCCCCACCAAATCATCTATGTGAGCACAACATCAAATCTTTGATTCTGTCAATATTTTCAGGTTGTGAAGCAAGTATATTTTATATTGCTTCATTTTGCCTGAAAATTTACCAGAGCATTATCCTACCCAAATAACTTCTCTCTACCAAACTTGGCACCATTTCATTGATCCAATATTTCTCTAGAATTTTTGCAAGTTTCTAGACAAAGGGAATAACTGTGAAGGAAGTACCATTTTGGTAAAACCAATTGGTATGAAATTTTTATAGCACCTTTATCTGGACAAATCACTAAGCCCTGCCATGTTTTATATCAAGTTCTTACTCCATGTGAGTGCATCATCCAAATCTTGATTCTGGACACATAATGTGAGTTACAAAGAAACTATATTAGTATGTGCTCCATTATGCCTAAAAACCTCCAGGTTCATAATCCTTCCTTAGTTAATCACCCCAGACAAACTCTTTGGCGCCAGTAAAATCCCTGTTGATTAGGGGTGGGCATAAAAACCGACGAACCGAAGACCGAACCGATGCCGAAACCGAATAAACCAAATTTTCGGTTTTTTGTACTGCCACAGAAAAATTCGGTTTTGATGTTCACTAACCGAACACTATTTGTTCAGTTCGGTTTTAATCCCTGTTAACCGAAGAAAAACCGAATAGACGTGAGCTAGCCTATAAAGCAGTGCAAAGTCAGCCAGAAACTAGCGCCCGTGTCGCTAGCACCAAGAAACTAGCGCGCTGCAGCCTGCGCGTGTGATAGGACGTGGGCCCTAATCCAACGCATGCAAAATTTTGGAAGGCCCAGCTCCACGTGAGCTTTTTTGTGAAGTCTATGCCTGTGCGTACGAGCATGCAACAGCCAGCGGGGGGACGTCTCATTACATTAGTCCCACCTCGCCCAACTGAGGAGTTGAGGGTGGGATTTTGGGCTATATAGTAGGCTGCCGCTCCTGGAGTTTGATCGCAATTAAGTTGATGTGGTCATTATGGTATAAACCGAAGACCGAACCGAATTGGTTGGTTAACCGAATTTTCGGTTAGCTGACCATATCCGGTTTATAAGTTTCCTAACCGGATTTCAAAAAACACCGAACGGTAGAAACCGAACTTTTAGTTTATACCGAACGCCCACCCCTACTGTTGATCACCAGTGTTCACCCAAGTTTACTACAGTAAACTTCAGAGGGTGATTTCCAGTTAACCATATCACTTTTAACCGAGCTACCACCGCGGTTGTAACCTACCCTGGATGAACTTACCACTAAACAACATGTCCAAGTCCCTCTCCCCACTACAAGCCAGTGCACGCGGTGACCGCGTTAATGGCAAGCATGTGCGCGTGCTATGCTGCCGTTGGCCGCGCCCAGGGTGGATTCTTGCTCGGGCCCCTCCTCTGCTCGGCGTCTCAGCAAGCACGAGCATGTTTAATAGATTTACCATGTCATCGCTGTCCTCCTAGACCTCTCCCCCTCTCAGTAAAACCCCTCACTAACGTTCACCGACGCTCGCCGCTGAATGCCCACGAGAGCACAATGGTGGTTTGGCTCTGTTCGTTGTCGTCGCCTTCCTCCCTGTGTCCCTCTTGGCCGCCTCCGTCCCGTGAGCATGCCCGCTGCTCCTCCCCGTCGTCTAGTCCCGAGCTCATGCATGCGCTCACATGTCCGCGGCGCCGGCCACGCGTCCGCGGCGACGACAGCGCGGCACACCTCTCTCCCGCCTATATAAGGCCACCCTGTCCCCGTTTCTCCTCACCACTGGCCTTCCCCGTCTCCTAGAAGCCTCCCAGACCACTCCCAGAGCTCGAGCGACTCCCTTTCCCTCCCTATGGCCGCCGTGCCCACATCGGCCTCGTCCTAAATTTGCTCAACGCCGAGCTCATCCACCCCTCACACCAGCACCCTCGTCTTCCCCGTGCACCTGCGAGTCTCCTCAACCCCACGCCTTGCCGCCGGAGCAGCCACATCGCCATACCCGCATCTGCCTGAACCGCCGTCCGCCGGAGTTCATGTCGTCGTCGCCTCGGTCCTTTCTGGAGCCCGTGACCTCCACCTTCGGGTGCGGCTCCTCCTACTGAGCTCGTCCATAGGTCGAGCGAGGCGAGGGATGGCCGGAGCCGGCCGGATGAGCCCCCACGCCGGTGACCTCCCTCT
Organism: Triticum dicoccoides; assembly: GCF_002162155.2. Classification (NCBI taxonomy): domain Eukaryota; kingdom Viridiplantae; phylum Streptophyta; class Magnoliopsida; order Poales; family Poaceae; genus Triticum; species Triticum dicoccoides. The sequence continues at coordinate 198,621,645 of NC_041392.1, forward strand.
GCTCCACGGGCACGAGCGAGGTAGATGAAGACGACGACCCCCTGCCAGCTGGCCGCGGGCCCCGTGCGTCAGCCCCTTAGCCGTTGACCCCACCACCGCCACGTCATTTAAGTGGAGGCGGAAACAACAGAGTACGTTTTCCCCGACCGAAAGCGTATTCACTTCTTCTTCAGGTGTAAATGCGTTTTCCTCTCCGGAAAGCATATTTCCTCAAAACCCGCTTCTGCCTTATACACTCAGGGACTTGTTTGTGATGATATTTTTGCAAAAAAGTCCCTGATCTTCATCAGCTCATATCTTTTTTACCCACAACTCCAAATCAGGTCATTCCACAACCCACGTCTTCATTTCGTCGAGCCCGTTCTGATGGAATCATTTTCACCATGTTTTGACATTCTGAAAATGACCATTTTGCCCTTGCGCTTAATCAGCCCCTCTAGGAGAGAACGTTTTCCGGCAATTCTTTCCGCGAGCTTCTCGCACTTCTTCTCGGTGATTTCTTCCACCCCAGGCAAGCCACACCCTCCATTTGCATGATTGCAATGCAGTGACATGGTTTATTTATTTAAACTTGTTTAAAATATTGTTCTAGCTACTTGTGATTTGTTCATGGCATATTTTGGAGTATTGTTTTGATCTTGCTATTGCCATGATATTGCTTGGAGTTCTAGGACTTACATTTTGATGAGTATGTGGATGACATGTGCCTTTGGATTCTTAGTGGCTATTATGATTATTTTCATGATGGTATCTGGTATTATTTTGAAGTATTACTTTGGATATCATGTTGCCTTTGGATTATTAGTGGCTAGAGTTATTTTCATCATGATGCTAGATGATATTATGTTTTGGAGTATGATGTTGGAGGTGATGCTTGCATGTGGATCATAGTTGGATAATTAGTTATTGACATTTGAGTAGTAGTTTTATCGTTATTGGATTCATCATGATAGTAGTGTTATGTTGTCCTTGGAGTATTTTGGTATGATGATATTATGCTCAGATTATTTGTTAGATATTGCTATGACTTGGATTACAGTTTGATAGTTGATATCGGAGTAGCAGTTATCGCAGTTATATTTTTGGTGATAAATTCCGTCATTAAGTTGGTCAGGTGCCACCGAACCGGGCTTTTCCAGTGCAACCACATTTGCCTTTATGGGAAGGCCCTAATGCGGTCTATTGCCATGCCTCTCGCCGGTGCCTCCAATGTGGTTATGGGCACGCGCTACCCTGATCAGGTAGGCGGACATGAACCTTGTGAGCCCGAGTTGTTTTGCGCGCTTTGTCCCTGTTTGGGACCGTTTTTGCCACGACGGTGGCCGTAAGATCTTTGGTAGGATGGGCCACCTAGGACTGAACCCAAAAGGGGTGTTGGTCGGAGTGGCCGGGAGAGTGTCATGGCAGTAGATCCGTTTTATCGGAACACCGTTGGTGCACCCGAATGGGAGTGCGAGGCCATGTGAGGGAGTCCTGGATTAGGGGGTGTTCGGATAGCCGAACTATACCTTCCGCCGGACTCCCGGGCTATGAAGATACAAGATTGAAGACTCCGTCCCACTTCCGGAAGGGACTTTCCATGGCATGGAAGGCAAGCTTGAAGATACAAGATTGAAGACTTTGTCTCGTGTCCGGATGGGACTCTACTTGGCGTGGAAGGCAAGCTAGGCAATACGGATATGGATATTTCCTCCTTTGTAACCGACCTTGTGTAACCCTAACCCTCTCTGGTGTCTATATAAACCAAAGGGTTTTAGTCCGTAGGACAACAACCATAACATACAATCATACCATAGGCTAGCTTCTAGGGTTCAGCCTCTCTGATCTTGTGGTAGATCTACTCTTGTACTACCCATATCATCAATATTAATCAAGCAGGACGTAGGGTTTTACCTCCATCAAGAGGGCCCGAACCTGGGTAAAACTTCGTGTCCCCTGCCTCCTGTTACCATCCGGCCTAGACGCACAGTTCAGGACCCCCTACCCGAGATCCGCCGGTTTTGACACCGACATTGGTGCTTTCATTGAGAGTTCCTCTGTGCCATCGCCGTCAGGCCCGATGGCTCCTACGATCATCAATGGGGATGCAGTCCAGGGTGAGACCTTCCTCCCCGGACAGATCTTCGTCTTTGGCGGCTTCGCACTGCGGGCCGATTCACTTGGCCATCTAGAGCAGATCGAAAGCTACGCCCCTGGCCGTCAGGTCAGATTCGGAAGTTTAAACTACACAGCCGACATTCGCGGGGACTTGATCTTCGACGGACTCGAACCACTGCCGAGCGCGCCGCACTGTCACGACGAGCATGATCTAGCTCTGCCACCAAGCAGTGCCCTGGAGGCCGCACCCGTGTCGGCTCCGACCCCTAGTTCGGAGCCGGCCGCACCGATCGAGGACGGGCGGTTGGACGCCGCCTCGGGGGCTGAGATCCCAATGGCGATCGAGCCGAACACCAGCCCCGCACTCCGCGAGACTCATGACTCCGAGGAGCCGGACTCCTCTCCGGACTCCGAACCCCCCGCGCCCCTCTCAATCGGATCCGATTGGGCGCCGGTCATGGAGTTTACTACCGCGGACATCTTTCAGCACTCGCCCTTCGGTGATATTCTCAAGACACTGGAGTCTCTCTCTCTATCAGGAGAGCCCTGGCCGGACTACGGTCAGCAAGGTTGGGATTCGGATGATGGAGAAGTTCAAAGCCCACCCAGCACCCACTTGGTAGCCACTATCGACGATTTAACCGACATGCTCGACTTCGACTCCGACGACATTGACGGTATGGACGCTGATGAAGGAGACGATAAAGAACCAACGCCTATTGAGCCCTGGAGCGCCACCTCGTCATTCGACGTATACATGGTGGACGCACCAAAAGATGACGACGAGGAGCTGAGGGACGCACCGAAGGATTGTTTCCTCAAAAAGCAGTCAAAGCGGCGACGCAAGCGCCGCCCCAAAACCCGCCTCGACAGAAATAGCGATCACACAGACCCAGCGCTGGAGCAGGGCGAACCGCTGCTGAACAACGGCAATCCGGATAATCAAACTGAACAAACAAATCTTATCAGGGATAATGGTCCGGACGACATAACGCCGAACAGGCACCCGGAGCAGCAGAATGCCCGTAAAAGGCTCATTGCCACCGCGAGGAGCCTTAAAAAGCAGAAGCGAAGGCTAAAGGCCGCGCAAGACACGCTCCAATTCAGATGGAGCAAGATACTCAACACCGTAGCAAGGTACAGCGACAATCGCCCCTCCAAGAGCTACCCAAAGCGGAAGCTGCTACCCGAATTCGATGAGGAGGCCTCAGACCCCCCACAACCAAATATCAAAGCAGCCACCCGGTCGGATAAACGACCCCTCTACCACCGCAGAACGGCATGCAATGCCGCTCACAATACAACACGCAACCCATGCGAGGGCTTGCACCCAAAGGACGGTGCAACAAGATCCATCTATGGACCACGCAAGCGCGCCCCAGCATACAATGCAACACAACAAACATCCGAACAACGCGGCACACCCAGCTACAGGGGTGCCACACACCCCCTATGTTTCACCAATGAGGTGCTGGACCACGAATACCCAGAGGGATTCAAGCCCGTAAACATAGGATCATACGACGGAACAACAGACCCTGGGGTCTGGATTGAGGACTATATCCTCCATATACATATGGCTTGAGGGGATAATCTCCATGCCATTAAGTAATTACCCCTCAAACTCAAAGGGCCAGCTCGTCACTGGCTCAAAGGCCTCCCCAAAAGCTCCATTGCAAGTTGGGAAGAGCTCGAAGATGCCTTTCGGGCAAACTCTCAAGGGACATATGTCCGACCTCCGGATGCGGACGACCTGAGTCATATAACTCAACAGCGCGGAGAGTTAGCCCGAAAGCTTTGGAATAGGTTTCTTACTAAAAAGAACCAGATTGTCGATTGTCCGGACGCCGAAGCCTTAGCGGCTTTCAAGCATAGCGTCCGCGACGAATGGCTCGCCAGACACCTCGGCCAAAACAAGCCAAGAACGATGGCCGCATTAACAAACCTCATGACCCGCTTTTGCGCGGTTGAGGACAGCTGGCTAGCCAGATGCAGCACCACCGACCCCAGTACATCTGAAGTTAGAGATGGAAATAGGAAATCACGGCGCAACAACAATAACAAACGCCAGAATAAAGAAGACAGCACGAAGGGCACGGCAGTAAACGCTGGATTCAAAGTCCCTCGGTCAAACCAAAAGCCGCCCTCCGAAGGCACCAGGGATGAACTGTCCAGCCTCAACAAAATCCTGGACCAAGTATGTCAGATCCATAGTAACCCTAGCAAACCTGCTAATCATACCCATAGAGAATGTTGGGTCTTCCAGCAGTCCGGCAAGCTTAACGCCATACACAAGGGGGAGGATACACCAAGTGAAGACGAGGATGACCCTCCCAAGCAAGACAAGGGGGGACAAAAGAAATTTCCACCCGAAGTCAAAACAGTAAATGTGTTACACGTGATCAAGATAAAAAACAATGCGGCACTCCCTGAAAAATATACCCAAGTGCCTGTCACCGCGAAGTCCCGCCACTGGTCGTCCCAACCGATCACCTTCAACCATCGCGATTACGCATCAAGTACCCGGCATGCAGGATGGGCTGCCCTGGTATTAGACCCAGTAATTGGCGGATACCACTTCACACGAGTCTTGATGGATGGCGACAGTAGCCTAAACCTAATATATCAAGATATAATCCGTGGGATGGGGTTAGACCCAACACAAATTCGCCATAGCAATACTACCTTTAAAGGAGTAACGCCAGGCCCAGGGCCTTGTTGTACGGGCTCCCTCCTACTACAAGTTATATTCGGCTCCCCCGATAACTTCCGTCGCAAGCATTTAACTTTCCACGTCGCTCCATTTAAAAGTGGCTATCAAGCACTAATCGGACGCGAAGCTTTCGCTCGCTTTAATGCAATACCACACTACGCCTCCCTAACACTCAAGATGCCCGGTCCTCGTGGCATCATTTCAGTGCACGGAAGTATCAAGCGATCTCTGCGCGCTGAAGAGAGTGAGGCTGCCTTGGCAGCCGCACAATAAAGGCGCCCGGACCAGCAAAAGCATCCAATAGGTCGTCAAGACCTCAGTCACAACTAATCAAGTCTGACGCCTCTACTCATATCGAATAAACAGTCACACCCCTATCTTTCAAAAGTACAAGGGGCTCAACGCACACAGACGAGTGGCAATTTCTTCTTATCTTGAATTATACATGGTTTCTTTAGAAAACTATCCTTTTGCATGACAACCTTTTCACCTAAATTCCTCTCTTTTACAGTTGATCATCATGCTACACCCGTCTAGGATACGGCACAACGGAGACACAGGCGCAGACGTGCAGCAGGGACCCGACCCAATGATTCTTTTTAGATTAAGACCCTGCGTAAACCTTTTTTACTATCTCTTGTTGATACATATCCACTGTTGAGTAGGATGCTGACGTCTTGGCATGTGGCCATGCCAGAACAATGCACGTACTTGGACACAAGGGGCTTCTTACAAAGTCCATTCTTCAGGCCCGGTTTATACCACAAAGACCGAATACCTTAGGGAGTGTTCGGCGTCGCGAGTTTGGCTTTATATGCATCAGCTCCTAATCATTGTCTTTGGTCAAATGTTGGGTTTGCCCGGCTCCTGCATTTTGGTGCCTTACGTTCCGCTTTACCGGCTAAGGTAGCACCAGGAGAACTACTGTGATTGTGCCCTGGTTTATCCGGACGAGCACCTCAGTAGAGAAAGCCAAAAACTACCTGTCATGATCTAGCGTGAGACTGGTCAACCACTCGATGACTCATGGGAATGTTAGAATTCCTCCGCTTTAACGAAGGGACGCTTTCCGGCCAGGCATATACGCACCCCGGGATCGGGAGAGTGTGGAGCCACCAGGGGCTATCTAGTAGCCCCACTGTCAAACTCCTGTGGCTAAGTGAAAGTGTTAAAGCATTATAGGCCGGTAGCCTCGTTCGCTCCGCTATCACCTCCTTAATAGGACCAAGACGTTGGGTTAAGTGTGAACACGTGTTTCTGCGAACACCTCCGCATTATATGCGTGGGGGTTGAAGCCGACGACTGCAATCTTTCAGGTTATACTCATGTATACATAAACGGCCGCCCAAGAGGCATCACATTACTTTCAGGCAAAAGTATAAAAGTAGCCTCATAAAAATTTATAAAAGCATTTCGCTTACAATGAGATTACATGTCACTCAAACATAATATTTTTTGATCACTGGGTCTCTATCAAACGAGCACCCTCAAGTACTTCCTCAAAGTAGTGCTCAGCAGCCGTTCGACCTATGGTCGAATCCTGCGCTGCAATAGTGGTAGCATCCATATCTACCCAGTACGCTTTAGCACGGGCAAAGGCCATCCGTGCGCCTTCTATGCACGCCGATCTCCTCATCGCATTTATGCGCGGCACCACATCGAGGACCTGCTGCACCAAGATGAAATAGCTGCTCGGTTTTGACCTTCCAGGCCATAGCTGATCCACAACAGACCTCATGGAGAGTCCGGACAACCTATTCAGTTCGTCCCATTCGGCTAATTGGTCCGTCAACGAAAGCGGACGCTCGGGAGAAAGGAATTGCTTCCAAAACAGCTGGTCTACTTCGCGGTCCGTATGACTCTGGAAGTACTTGGCTGCATCGGCAGCGCTCGCCGCCAAATCCATATACGCATCCTCCGAACTCCATAGCCAATCCAGAGGGGCATACCATGGATCTCCGTACTTCCTCTGCGGCATAAAGGACTTCCCGGCTACAATATCCCCGGCTTGCCGCAGCTCCTCCTTCTTCTCCCTCATAGCAGAGCAAAGGTCTTTCCCGTTATAGCAGTCTTCTCAAGGTCCGATGCCTTCGCCTGGTTTTCCTTTTCAAGAGCCCGGCAATGGTCTACGGCGGCTTTTAATTCTACGGCCATATTGGCCATCTTCTTCTGGCTCTCGCCATGTGAGGCCTTCTCGGCTCGCAACTCTTGGGCCGCCTTCAAAGCAGCCGCATTACCCAATCTTGCTTGTTCCTTGTCTCGGGCAAGTTCCGCCCGCAAGGCTTCAACAGTGGCAGCTCCATCTGCAGTCATAACATGTTAAAAACACTGGCATCATACTCTTCCTATTTGGGGTTTACCAGACAAGGATACTTACCCCGCGCCTCATCAAGCCTTCTGTTAACAAGCTCGATGTCGGCATCTGCCGCATCCAACCGCCGTTCTAAACGGGCAAACTGGCTCTTCCGTCTGGCCACCGGAGCTTCCATCTCCTGCACATAAAGGCAGTATGGTTATTACATGGGAATATGATCCTCCGTTCATCATCGTTTCCGACGACAACCAGAGTCTCAGGGGATACTATATACACAGGGCACACCTAGCATGTGCAGGACTATTACACATTCCTTTTTTACGTACCTCAAAGCCTGTCAGTAGACTCATAAAAGCTTCATGCAATCCGCTTTCGGCGGACGATATCCTCTCCATCACCATATTCATCAACACACGATGATCGTCTGAGATGGCCGCTCGCCCCAACAACTCCCTCAGAACGTCCGATCGCACACTAGACCGCGCCGGACTCTTTTGTCCACTCTCTTCGGGAGCCGGACACGGGAAGCCTCGGGGATCAATAGGATCACCTTCTGGCCTCTCTGAACTCGGAGAGGCCCTCCGCGATGACACTTCAGGGTCGCCCGCTTCCGGAGCGGAGGACTCCGGAGGAGGCGTCTCGCTCTCCATCATCTCTGGAAGAAGATCCCCTAAAGACGAGCTCATTTGAGAGGGGCTCAGGCCCGAACTGCACAAATGTATGCGATGGTTATTTTCTCAGAAGAAAGGGATGGCATGTCTGTACTATTAAAGTTTTCGGGTCACTTACGACTCCCGGGAGAATTGATCCCCCCGCGGACTTTGTGCGGCAGTAGCGCCCCCCAAGGTAGGGCCCCCGGCGGAAGATTTCTTCTCCCGTTTGGAAGCTTCGGCTTCCGAATTCCCGGGCGCGGTGCTTTTCCTCTTCCGGTCGTCTTCCTTCACGGAGACGCTCGCTCCCTCGGTTAGAATAGGCAGTGTTGGGGGCCCGCATCCGCCCGTATTATCCTCCACAGTGTCTTCCTTCAAGGGATCCGGGCAAGGTGCGGCCTGGAGCATCTTTTCCAATACCGGATTCTCCAAACCCTCAGGGAGGGGGGCCGAACACCGAATCAACTTCGCCTTTGCTAGCTAGTCCTGGTCGAAAAAGCAAACTCTTAGAAATAACTTCGTAACGAAGGAGAGATAATATGTTCGGCCGGAAGATTCCTTACCTGTTCGGCGGCGCAGTTACTATTTAGGTCCACGTCCTCGGTGAATTCCGGACACTCTACTTGAGGTCCGAAGAATAACTTATACATATCCTCGTGCGTTAGGCCGAGAAAATTTTGAATGGCACGCTGTGGAGACCCCGACTCATAAGTCGAGATCACCGAATGCACGTGTACAGGGATCCCAGAGATCAATGCTCACTGAACACACAGAAGCTGAATAACAAGAGTCTTACATCCATACATACCGTCTTACACAAATTATGACCATTATGGTCAAGTCTTACATTGATAAAGCCTTAAGGGCTGAACATCAAATGAAACACAAGCAGCGGAAACCTTCGTCGATAAGTAGAACCCATGCATCTGCCTTAACCCTACAGGCATTCTGACTGGGAAACGTCCTAGTTCGCATGTTCGTCTCCAAAGAACTCTTCTTCGAACTCCTGTTCTTCCATGCCTGGCCAATTAAATAACCAGTGGCAAGCCAATGAGTACTTTGAATGTACTCTCAAGCAACCCATGTTTTGGTTCAAGGTACAAAAATGCATGATATAGGTAAATTTTTGCGGAAAGCTAGTTTTGAGTGCAATGACATGTTCAACAACTTGTAGGACATGCATTAGTAGAATTCAATTAACCATGAGGATAGGTCACAGATATCAACATAAATAGAGTGGGCATCAACCCAACTCAATCACGTCAAGTCCTTTGACTTGACCCAAAGTAGTTCTTCCCACTAATCCAAACACACACATTGGTTTGTAAACATGTGGACGTAGTTTAAGCAGCACCGCCCAACTGTCCTTGACCATGGACACGGCTATTCGAATAGTTTTACACTCTGCAGAGGTTGCACACTTTACCCACAAGATCCGGGGAACTTCCATGTCATCCACGACCCGCAGTACCTCAAGTACCCGGGGTAAGAACCCGATCACTATCTTTCCCTAGACGACACTAACAAGGAGTCCACTCGTTGTTCCGTATCCTCACGATATACATCATACGAGACTCACTCGAGATCGTAACATCCGAGAGGGGACACGACGGTGTATCCGGTGCCCTGTGAAAACAGTCATGGCCGCCCTAATTGGCACGACCCCGTCCCGAGAGAGTGCACCAACAACTCTCCCGTCACTAGTAATGTGGGCTCCAAGCTAGTATCGGCCTAGGTAATCAATAATGTCCTTTCCCATATAAGGGTAGAGTGGTTGCGCATGTAAGGTTGGGACAGTCGACAAATCTTAAATCTAATCTATTTTCGAAAACAACACACACCCTTGCCTCGGTACACCACTTCGTCATCAAGTGGTTACCCATCTCATTATCTCCCTCGGGCATAAGTGTCACCTGACGGGGTTTTCGAAAAGTCCTTTTGAAAATACTTTGTCTCCATCACCATGCATATACCCGCCCCTTTTGCGTAGTACTACTTAGCATCCTATCTACTCCCACCGGCATAACCCTCATAAGAAGGTAGGGTCATGCACAATGCAAGTATCAACAAGGAGGAAATGAAAGCAACCCACCAATGTGGCTACCATCTCATCATGATTCCGACGCAACAATAGTAAAGTGCTATATGAAATGCATAAAAAGGGTTTCATAAACATGGTCAAAGGGCTGCTTGCCTGGCTCAACAAAGTCTTCTGGTCCAACTCCTTCGTCAGCAACGCAATCTATCGTCGCAAAATAATAACAAGAAAATAAGGCAATAATAAAACAGAAAAACCAAAGTGCTCAGAAAAATGTCAACTCATTTTTGTTAAATACTAGGTTGAAAACTCAGAAGGGGAAAATTCCTAGTTTTGGATTTGGAGTAGCAGAATAGGAGAAATAGGTTTTCAAAGGTTTATTTAAATGCTTAAAATCACATTTAAATATTTACAGTGAAGAAAAGGTTGTTGGATTTGAATGAAAGTTGCACCATTAAATAGGTTGCAATACTTTAGGAATTTAGGAATTGGAATTAATTTATTTGGACATATATTTTATCCTGTGGAATATTTGCAAGTTTCCAGAAAAAGAAAAGGAGAAACAGCACTGTGCAACTGGGCCAGAAGGCCCACAGTGCAGCAGTCCCAGATGGGTTTCAGCCCACGCCAGGCTGCCACGTCGAAGGCGTAAAGGCAAAATACGCCTTCAGCCGACGCAGCGAACCGGTACGCGCGCGCGTGCGTTTTAAACCTGACGGGTGGGCCCCACCCGTCAGGGCTTGAGGCTGACGGACAGGGTCCACAGCCGTCGTCGTCTACCTCCGTCCAGAGGCGACGGCGAGCTCGCCGGCGGCGATATAGGGAACGGGAGGATGCGTGGGTGGTACCGTTGTGCTCAGGGAGGATCCGCCGTTCGGATGGAGGTGGAGTTGGTCGCCGAGGTGGCCTGGTTCGCCGGCGACGAGGTCTTGCGGCGGAGGAGCTTCGGGTGGTGGTCGTTCCGATCGACTCCGGCTGCAAACGAGGCGGGGGAGAGAGGGGAAATGATCAGTGGGAGGAGGCGGTTTCAGATCGGGGCAGAGGAGGAGCGGGGGAGGCATGTACCTCGCGAACTCCGGCGAGCCGAAGCAGCGGAGCTCGAGCTCGATCTCGAGCTCGGGCGGTTATAGAGAGGAACTGGGGGCGCAGGGGGATGTTTTGGTGGTGCAGAGAGCGAGTGGTGAGGAGGGGAGGGCTCGGGGAGGCCTTTAAATAGGCGAACGGCGGGGTGCCGTGGACTCGTGCATCGGCGGGCTCCTGCTCATCGCTGCAGAGCTCGGGGGAAGAGGGCATGGTGTTTGGGGTGTTCCTGGACGTCGACTACATCGAGAGAGATAGAGAGAGGGAGTGGGGAGAGGTCAGAGGCGCGCGCGTGTGAGCCGCGCCACTGGCGCGCTCGGGCGGCCGGTGTTTGCTAGCGTGGAGGCGCGGTGATGAGGAGAGAGGAGGGGGCCGACCGTGTAGCATGCTGCGGACGCCGAGGCGCATCGGCAGGTGCGCGGGGGAGGCCCGAGGTGGTCGGAGGCGTCGGGCAGAGGGTGGCTACAGTACGGGAACACACTGTAGCGTGCTCCAGAGCGCCCAAATGGCCGGTATGGCATTTTCTATGCCTTGTGGGCGCGGCGAACCGTGTCCAGTAGCTCAAGGGTGGAGTGAAGAAGTAGGCAGAGGCATTGGATGCTCTAGACGGCCAGTAGGAGAGGAAAGAGGTAGAAGAAGAGGGAGAAATGGGCTGTCCAGAGAGAGAAAGAGGTGGTTTCACCCATCCAATAATGGAGCTGTGGATTTTCCATTGTTACTGGAGGTGAAAGGGGACTAGGAGGGGCTGTGGTAAAAAGTTGAGCTCAAGGAGAATAGTTTTAGTGGTCAAAATGGTGATTTTTGAAAAGTGGCAGAAGGTGTTTGATAAAGGTTTTGGCAAGAAAATGATTTCCAATTGCCATGAGACTCCACAGGGTGAAATGATACATATAATTAGGGCCTCTCACCAATTTGGAGCTTATTTGGGCAAAGTTGCCAATGCAACTTTTGTAAACCCTAGAAATGAGCAGAAATAGACTTGTGTAGATCTAGTTGAGCATAACACTTCTCCTTGATGCACTACTTGGTGTAGTGGCCTCATTTGGTCATGTGAACATGCTCACAAAAGTTGGGGTTAAGGGGAGAAAGTTGGTAGTACAAACTTGCTCAAATTAGGTTCTGAACAGAAAGGGTTATGGGGCATTTTGGTGGACCAAAATGACCTTGATTGAAGTGAGGCTTTGCAAGATCATCACAATATGCATTTGTGACTTGCTAGATTTTTCTTGGATTTTTATGGAAATATTTCCTGTAGAAATATTTCAAATCCTTGAAATGGGCAGAAATGGTTTTGGGAGGTTTTGTCCAATATTTTGAACATGACCATGTGTTGAAACTCTTATATATGGGAAATATATGCCCACTGAGTTCCCCTGATTTTTGTCAAATATTTTTAAAATAATAAAATAATTTTTCCCTATTAAAGACCATTTCTGGCCTTTAGAAAAAGCTTTTAAATAAAATATGAAATTAACTTTTAAAATTATATTTTTGGGGTTTATGGGAATCCTATATCTAATAGGTTTCAAATATACCTTTTGAAATATTTTTCATACCCCAAATCAGGTTCTTGCAGTGCAAACCTCAATCCAGGGATTTTTGGAAAACTAATTTTTGAAAATACTATTTAGCCAAATTATTTTTGTAAGAAAATACTATATTGTACTATAGACATGGCATGATCATTGGGCAGAAGTTTGGGGCAAGGAGATGAAGTACAGAAGGTGGAGTAGTTGACTTTAAAGAGCACTTGAAAAATCACAGAGAGAAAACCAACTCCAAAATAAGAGCAAAATAATGCAAAAGTTTTTGGTGGCCCAACTTTTCTTGCTTTATTAATGCAAATGACATGTTACAAAATGCAGGGTGTGGCACACACGGACCCTTGGGATTGAACTCCCACAAGCGAAGGGGCCGATGTTTGTAAGGCTAGACTTGACGGACCAGCATAACTTGTATTACCGCGACCAAACTGAGATCTTCATCGAAGAGATCTCAAATGCGGCTTTGTAATAAGGGCACGTCCTTGGCTGGACCCCAGCTCAGTCCTCTCCTGATCCATGACATCAGTCGTGGCGGAGGGCCCGAGCGAAAAACGGGGGCGGCTGCCCACTTGGCGCTTCTAGGAGTCGTGATGTAGAACCACTCCTGTTGCCACAATGCAGACACCTCTGGGCTGGAACCTTTGGGCCACGGAGCTCCTGCCATATTGCGTATTAAGGCGCCTCCACACTCTGCATGACCCCTCGATCATCTTCGGCTTTACTTCAAAGGTCTTGAGCCATAAACCAAAGTGGGGGGTAACCCGGAGGAAGCCCTCGCATACGACAACAGAAGTCGTGATATGCAGGAAGGAGTCCGGAGCTAGATCATGGAAGTCTAGCCCGTAATAAAAAATCAAGCCCCTGACGAAAGGATCTAGTGCAAAACCTAGACCTCGGAGGAAGTGGGGGACGAACACGACGCACTCGTTGGGTTTGGGAGAGGGGACGGCCTGCCCTCGGGGAGGCAGCCGATGCGATATTTCGGCGGTCAGATACCTGGCCTCTCTCAACTTTTTGATGTCCTCTTCCGAGACGGAGGAGGGCATCCATCAGCCTTGAAGGCTGGATCCGGACACGATTGAAGGTTCAGAGCACCTGACCTGAGCTTCGGGCGTTTGAGCTTGAGGTGGGGGAAGGATTCGATTGAGCACGGGAGGGAAAAGTAGAAGCTTTGCCCCTTTATAAAGAAGGGTGGATATCAAGCGTCCTCCCCGTGTCCGTTTGGACTTGCCTATGATCTAGGAGTCCTAGAAGCGGTTGGGTTACCCACGCCCGTGTTGATGAGAATCCCGTGATAAGGGGACGCGATCTCTGCTTTAACAAGACGTGCCAAGGAAACCACCTCGCATGACACGCTAAGGTGGGTAATTGAACGACTCGGATAAAGGCTTGGTCGTGGCGTGTCCCACCACGGTATACGTCAGCAGATTAGATTTGTGGTAATATTATTATTCTCTCTATGGCAATATGTGGAAACTTATTTTACAGAGTCGGACACTATCTTTGTGTTCAAAATCTTCTATGAAGTACTTGGAGGAGGAACCCGCCTTGCAATGCCGAAGACAATTTGCGCGCCGGGCCCGTCGTCATTGAAGCCTAGTTCAGGGGCTACTGAGGGAGTCCTGGATTAGGGGGTGTTCGGATAGCTGAACTATACCTTCCGCCAGACTCCCGGGCTATGAAGATACATGATTGAAGACTCCGTCCCGCATCCGGAAGGGACTTTCCTTGGCGTGGAAGGCAAGCTTGAAGATACGGATGATCAGATCTCCTACCATTATAACCGACTCTATGTAACCCTAACCCTCTCCGGTGTCTATATAAACCAGAGGGTTTTAGTCCGTAGGACAACATACACATCAACCATCATACCATAGGCTAGCTTCTAGGGTTTAGCCTCTCTGATCTCGTGGTAGATCAACTCTTGTAATACCCATATCATTAATATTAATCAAGCAGGACGTAGGGTTTTACCTCCATCGAGAGGGCCCGAACCTAGGTAAAGCTTCGTGTCCCCTGCCTCCTATTACCATCCGGCCTAGACGCACAGTTCAGGACCCCCTACCCGAGATCCGCCGGTTTTGACACCGACACCACGGGTTCCGTGGTGTGGGTAAAGTGTGCTACCTCTGCATAGTGTATTTAAATCTATCGATAGCCGCGTCCTCGATCATGGGCATGGGTTCGTACTAGGTCACAACGTTCGATCAACACTCACATGACGGAATGACTTATAGGTGATATATTTATATGTTGATATGTTGAGCAGTAAAGATTGGCAGGATGTTGATGATGATGTTGGAGACCAAGTGTTGGTCATGGTAGTGATCGCCTAAAGGATCACGGTTGATTCCAAGTGTTGGTCGTGGTAGTGATCGCCGAAATGATCACCGTTTGGTTTGGATGACGAGGTGATCGAGATGGTATATTGCTTGGTCGGTTAGCCAAGAGAGAAATGGTTATGGAGATCTGAGATGGTGATTTGTCAGTATTGTATCAGTTTCATACCATGTGTAGTAGTTGTTTCATCATGATAGTTGTTAATTTAATTAACCTGTTAAATGCTATGTTATTGTCTTGCCTTGATGTTTATGGTTGTTGTGAGCTTGCAGGTACATTCAATGTACTGACCTGGCGTGTCATGCCAGATTGCAGGTGACGCCATGATTGCTTGATTGCTTCTCGATGGTTGCCGTGCGTGCGAGCTAGATCGTGTCTCGGCCAGAGTCCCTGCGGAGTGGAGTTCACCACCTTCGTCGTTGTTCCGCTGCTAGAAGTATTCCGCTGCTGCGAGTTGTTCTGCTGCTAGCATAGAGCAAGTGTAGTATCGCAGGCGTAGAGTCGCTGTGCTGATGAGCTTCTTTGTAACATCAGACCCTTGTATTATTATTCTTGTAATAAGAGATGATTTGTTCTATGTCAAGTAGTGCCATATTCTAGAGACTTCTCCTCGATCTCTGGGCTGGAATACGGGGCGTTCCGTTTTCTCTGAGCCGGGGTGCCACAAAAAGAATCCAAGAGCGTGAGTTTAAAGTTGGAGAATATGTTCTTTTGTACAACTCTCGTTTCAGAATCTTTGCAGGAAAAATCCTCTCAAAATGGGAAGGCCCCTATGTTATCGAGGAGGTTTATCAGTCTAGATCCACCAAAATAAATAATTCCAAAGGTACTAACCTGAAGGTTGTCAATGTGCAACGAATAAAACATTATATCTCAGATATGCCCATTAATGTTGAAAGCAATGTCATCCAAACTTTGACACCCGAATAACACATAAAAGAGTCCTTCCGGAACACTCCAGAATCGTGAAAATAAGGAGGTACGTGATACAGTAAGCAAACAGACTCCAAAAAATCCGCAAAAATATTTTTTGTCAGTTTTGGAATATTTAGAAATTTTGGAAATAAAGAAACTTCCAGGAAGCGTCCCCTGGTGGGCACAAGACACCAGAGCGCGCCAGGCGCGCCCAGGTGGGTTGTGCCCAGCTGGGACACCTTCCGGACTCCGTTTTTCTTCCGTTTGCTTGTCCCCCAAGAAAAAAATCTATATATACTTCCCGAACCTGTTGATCACCGTATCACGGAGAAATCCTCTGTTCTCTTTTCTTGCTGTTTTTCTGCCAGATCTCATCTACCATGGCCACCTCAACCTCCTCCAAGGACAAGTTCTTCTAGAACGTCATCAATCACATCTGCGGGTGGTGGTGCAGCACCCTCAGACCATCCAGGTGCATGAGGGGGTGCTTCACCTTCGCGATGTGCCATATCCCAAGGGGACGGGAACCGTTGAGGCTAGGCTTGAAGCTATGGAGCAATATGTCTTCCGATGCAAGGGGATGGTGGAGCGTGGGCTCAATGCCAATCACCTAATGATCACGGAGCTCTCTCATGATCTCAAGGTGGATGGCAAGCCCATGAAGGACATCGTCTTCACCCTCAACAAGCAAATCAACTTCCTCCAAAGCCAGATCTATGATCTCCAAAACCAAGTCTTTGAATATGAGGCGAGGTTTAAAGGTATGAGTTTGGTTGCTAGTTGCAGGACCCATGATACTCACTCCTCCTCTTATGATGGTGGACCACCGGCATGGAAATCCGAGGACAAGATCTCATCACCACCATCTTCTTCTTCACCACCAAAGGAGAACTGAGTATCAGGTATGGGCACTCCCCTTGGCTTCCTCCAAGCTTGGGGGAGGTGCCCCAGTATCGTATCATCCCACTATCTTCTTGCCTTTACTTATTTTAGTTTGATCTTTTGCTTTATATGAATAAAATTGAGTTTGATCCTTTCTTCTTTGAAAGTTTTCTTAGTGATCTATCCTTGTAATCGTGTGCAAGTTATACAATAAAGTTTAGTTTGAGTATTTGCTTTCTTTACTTTCTTGTTGCAAATAAAAATAAAAAGAGAAAGAAATTAAAAGAAAGAAAGGAAACAAATGAAGAAAAGATCATATATTAATCTTATGGTAGGTGATGACACCACATAAGAAAAAGTATAAGTAGAAAATTTTATTAGAGATTGATAAACATAGCATTAGTCAATGATACAACTCATGAAAGAATTAATAAGGGAAGAGAAGATTCACATATAAATATACTATCCTAGAAATCTCTTGTGATTGTGAGCCCTCATCAAAATATTATATGCCAAAATTGTTGACATTGGACAAGGAAGACAACTTAATGGTTTATGTTTGTTTATATTCACATAGAAGTCATATTGTCATAGATCCTTTAACATGTGGTGCTTGCCCCTATCTTTGCTAGCCAAAAATTCCGCACTAAGTAGAGATACTACTTGTGCATCCAAAAACCCTTAAACCCAAATCTTATTTTCAAGTGTCCACCATACCTACCTAGGGATTGGGCAAGATCCCTCAAGTAAGTTGTCATCGGTGCAAAAAGGCAATAAAAATTGCTTCTAAAAGTGTGAGATCATTTAGTGTAAGAGAAAATTGAGTGTTGCACGAACTTGTGATGGTGAATAATAAAAGTGACAGGCTGCATAATAAAGGTCGATATCACATGGGGCAATGTAACATGATGTTCTTTTGCACTAAGGGGTTGAGCATATAAACAAATAAGAGCATGGCAACCTCTGCTTCCCTATGCAAAGGGCCTATCTTTTACTTTTATGTATTTACTTTTATGCAAAGAGTCAAAGTTTTCCTTCTATCCCCTTTTATTTTTCTCCTTTGGCAAGCATCATGTGGTGAGGAAAGATCTAGGCACATATGTCCAGTTGAATATAGATAGCATGAGCTATTATTGTTGACATCACCCTTGAGGTGAATATGTTGGGAGGTGAAACTATAAGCCCCTATCTTTCTTTGTGTCCGGTTGAAATGTTTTGCTCATGTGTACACGGCGAGTGTTAGCAATCATAGAAGACTATATGATGGTTGAGTATGTGGACTTGACTAAAGGCTTCGATACATGACCCTTCCTGAAAAGATGATGAATTTTAGTTGCAAAGTTGACTGAGAACATAGTTTGTTGATTTCTAATAGAGTTTTTGCTTTATACTTCAATTGTGTGATGAATTGTCACTTATTCATGAGAAGTCTATGATAAAAGTCCTATGATAAAAGTCTTATGTTTAATTTTGTTGTTGTTATAATAATCTACATGATGCTTATATGTCCGTATTTTGTTTTTACCGACACCTCTCTCTGTAAGCATGTGGACATGTTTTTCGATTGTGGTTTTCGCTTGAGGACAAGCGAGGTCTAAGCTTGGGGGAGTTGATACGTCCATTTTGCATCATGTTTTCTTACTATTATTTATAATGTTTTTATCCATAATAATGATTTCTGGAGTAATTCTAATGCATTTTCTCTCATAATATGCAAGGTATACACAAAGAGGGAGAATTCCGGCAGCTGGAAATCTAGACCTGGAAAAGCTATGCCAGGCCACCTATTCTGCACAACTCCAAATGAGCTGAAACTTCACAGAGAATTTTTATGGAATATTTGAGGAATATTGGAGCAAATAACTACCAGAGGTGGCCCACCCAGTGGGCACAACTCACCTGGGCGCGCCAGGGAGCCCAGGCGTGCCCTGGTGGGTTGTGCTCACCCAGGCTCACCTCCAGTGCCCATCTTCGGGTATATAAGTCGTTTTTACTTAGAGAAAATAAGGGGAGTACTTTTGGCATGGAGCGCCGCCATTTCAAGGCGGAACTTGGGCAAGAGCACTTTTGCCCTTCGGCGGAGCGATTCCGTCGGGGGAATTTCCCTGCCGGAGGGGGAAATCATCATCATCATCATCACCAACAACTCTCCCATCCCGGGGAGGGAAATTTTCATCAACATCTTCAATAGCACCATCTCCTCTCAAACCCTAGTTCATCTCTTGTGTTCAATCATGTTACCGGAACTATAGATTGGTGCTTGTGGGTGACTAGTAGTGTTGATTACATCTTGTAGTTGATTACTATATGGTTTATTTGGTGGAAGATTATATGTTCAGATCCAATATGATATTTAATACCCATCTAATCTTGAGCATGATTATCATTTGTGAGTAGTTACTTTTTTTAGGTCGCGGGAGAAATCATGTTGCAAGTAATCATGTGAACTTGATATGTGTTCGATATTTGGATAGTATGTATGTTGTGATTCCCTTAGTGGTGTCATGTGAACATCGACTACATGACACTTCACCATATTTGGGCCTAAGGGAATGCATTGTGGAGTAGAAATTAGATGATGGGTTGCGAGAGTGACAGAAGCTTAAACCCTAGTTTATGCGCTAATCCTTAAGGGACTGATTGGATCCAAAATTTAATGCTATGGTTAGAATTTATTCTTAATACTTTTCTCATAGTCGCGCATGCTTGAGGGAGGGTTAATCATAAGTAGGAGGTTTGTTCAAGTAAGAACAACACCTAAGCACCGGTCCACCCACATATCAAATTATCAAAGTACCGAACACGATTTAAGCCAACATGATGAAAGTGACTAGATAAATTCCCGTGTACCCTCAAGAACGTTTTGCTTATCATAAGAGACCGTTTTGGCATGTCCTTTGCCTCAAAAGGATTGGGATACCTTGCTGCACTTTTGTTGCTACTATCGTTACTTGCTCATTACAAATTACCTTGATATCAATCTACTCTGCTACTTACAATTTCAGCACTTGCAGACATTACCTTACTGAAAACCACCTGTCATTTCCTTCTGCTCCTCGTTGGGTTCGACACTCTCACTTATCGAAAAGAGCTATAATTGATCCCCTATACTTGTGGGTCACATGGACTTCTCCCAGCTCATCATGGTGGCCGCCGGGATGATGAAGACGGCCACCAGAGATGATTCCCCCCTCCGGCAGCGTGCCGGAATGGGATCTAGATTGGTTTTCGGTGGCTACAGAGGCTTGCGGCGGCGGAACTTCTGATCTAGGTTAACCCCGAGGGTTTTTGGAATATTTGGGAATTTATAGGGTAAAGAGGGGGTGCGGGAGGCCACCGAGGTGGGCACAACCCACCTGGGTGCGCCTGGGCCCCTAGGCGTGCCCTGGTAGGTTGTGCCCCCCCCCGAGGCACCCCCCTGGTGCTGCTCTGGCCCATTGGTGGTCTTCTATTCCATAAAAAATCCACAAAAAGTTTCATGGTGTTTGGACTCCATTTGATACTGATTTCCTGCGATGTTAAAAACATGCAAAAATACAGCAACTGGCACTTGGCACTACGTCAATATGTGAGTCCCAAAAAATGATATAAAATGACTATAAAAATGATTATAAAACATCCAAGAATGATAATATAACAGCATGGAACAATCCAAAATTATAGATACGTTGGAGACGTATCAGCATCCCCAAGCTTAATTCCTGCTCGTCCTCGAGTAGGTAAACGATAAAAAATAGAATTTTTGATGTCAAATGTTGCCTAACATGTCATCTCATATTATTTTATTTGTAGCATGGACATTTGGACTTTTATATTGTTCAAAGCAATAGTCTAGTTTTGACATGAGACTTAAATACCCAAGCATATCAACAAGCAACCATGTCTTTCGAAATATCAATGCTAAAATAAGTTATCCCTAGCCCATCATGCTCAATCATTGATACATTCATGAAACACACTCGCATATTAGCTACACCCAATGCTCTAGTATGATCATAGTGCATCCTAGTTGGTGCTTTATAAGAGAAGTTGGAGACTCAAATTAAAAATAAAAATTGCATAAAGTAAAAGAAAGGCCCTTCGCAGAGGGAAGTAGGGATTTGTAGAGGTGCCAGATCTCAAAGCAAAAATTTAGAGATAAAAACATTTTGAGAGGCATACTTTTCCCACCAACGAAAACGACTTAGAGCTCCCAACACTTTCCATGCTTGATATATCATAGGCGGTTCCCAAACAGAAAATAAAGTTTATTCCTTGCCCCACCATACTTTCACTTTCCATGGCTAATTGTATCCATGGGTGCCCTCCATACCAACACTTTCCAAGGAATTTATTATTTGACAACATATAGTAAATTCATTTTTTCATTTCGGGACTGGGTATCCCTAATACCTTTGCCTTACTCTCGTGCAATGACAAGTGAATAAACACTCATCCTGAGAATAACACATCTAGCATGGAAAATATTGGCCACCCCTCACCGCCTCACGAGCGGTACGAGCACACTAAAGAGAAATTTATTTTGAAAATTAGAGATGGCACATACAAATTTGCTTAGAACGGCAAAACAATACCGCATATAGGTAGGTATAGTGGACTCATGTGGCAAAACTGGTTTAAAGGATTTTGGATGCACAAGTGGTGATCATACTTAGTGCAAGATGAAGGCTAGCAAAAGATTGAGAAGCGACCAACCAAGAAACGAATAATCTCATAAGCGAGCATTGAGCATAATTAACACCGAATAATGCACCACAAGTAGGATATAATTTCATTGCACCACTATTGACTTTCGTGCTTGCATAGGGAATCACAAACCTTAACACAAATATTCTTAATAAAGCACAATTACTCATCAACATGACTCACATATCACATCATCCTATCTCAAAACTATTACAAGGAATCAAGTTTATTTTGTCCAATGATCTTCATGAAAGTTTTTATTATATCCTTCTTGGATATCTATCACTTTGGGACTAAATTTCATGTGTTGCTTTTATTAAGCTCAAACAAATATAAGTGAAGATCATGAGCATAATATTTATTTTTCTCAAATTAATTTAAGTGAAGCAAGAGATAATTTCTTCAAAAATACTAAAGCACACCGTTCTGAAAAAGATATAAGTGAAGCAGTAGAGCAATTCCATAGAAAAGAGCTTCGTTGACGGGATGTGAATGCCCCTTACCTAGCCTTCCTGGCAATTATTTGAGGACTCTATTTTAGTTAAAAACTTAAAGATCTAAGTACTTTATTAAGAAAGCAAGCAAGGATAGCACAGATCATGTGAAGAAGCAAAAACTTAGGCTCAACCGATACTAACCGATAATTGTTGAAGACAAAAGTTGGGATGCCTACAGGGGAATCCCCAAGCTTAGATGCTTGAGACTTCTTGAAATATTATCTTGCGGTGCCTTGGGCATCGCCAAGCTTGAGCTTTTGTGTCCCCTTAATTCCTCTCATATCACGGTTTTCCTAAATCTCAAAAGCTTCATCCACTCAAAACTCATCAAGAACTCGTGAGATAAGTTAGTATAAACCAATGCAAATACCTTATCATTCTCTACTGTAACAAATCACTAAAATTATTATTCAAAATTGCATACTAAAACCCTCTGCATATGTAATACTCATATCCTCAAATAGGATCATTAAAGAAGCAAACATATGCAAACATAAAAACAATCTGCCAAAACAGTACAGTCTGTAAAGAATGCAAGAGTATCAATACTTATTAAACTCCAAAGATTATGAAAAATTACCACACTGTAGATAATTTATCAGAGCTTATTTTACAACAAAAATCAACATTTTATCACATTCTTACTTTCTAGGGAATTTTTGCAACAACGGTAAACTTTCTGTTTTCAAATAGCAACATCTATACTTGCAAAATAAGCATGGGAAAGGCTACTATTGCCACTTTTATTAAAATAAAAGATGCAAAACATTATTATAAATAATAGCAATAAAATCCTAACAAAATAAATTGACGCTCCAAGCAAAACACATATCATGTGATGAATGAAAACATAGCTCTAAGTGAGGTTACCTATAATGTTGGAGACGAAAGAGGGGATGCCTTCCGGGGCATTCCCAAGCTTAGTTGCTTGGATATTCCTTGAATACTACCTTCGGGTGCCTTGGTAATCCCCAAGCTTAGGGTCTTTTCACTCCTTATTCTCCTCATATCGACCTCTCACCCAAAACTTGAAAACTTCAATCACACAAAACTTAATGGAACTTCGTGAGATAGGTTAGTATGATAAAGAGCAAACCATTTCACTTTGGTACTGTCAAAGACAAGATTCATAATTGTTTCCACATAATTCATACTGTAGCATGTCATTTCCATAATTTATATTGAGCAATATAAGCCATAGAAACTAGAAAACAAGCAAACTATGCATTGAGAACATAATCTGTCAAGAACAGAACAATCTGTAGTAATCTGTACTCCAACCATACTTCTGCTACTCTGAAAATACTGAAAAATAGGAAAACCTAGGTAATTTGTCTATTAATCTTCTGCAAAAATAATCACTATTTTATCATGCTTCTGTAAAAAATGAGAATTATTTTCCGGAGCGCAAAAGTTTCTATTTTTCAGCAAGATCAAATCAACTATCACCATAGACCATCCCAAAGGCTTTACTTGGCACTTTATTAAAATGAAAGCTATAAAACATGATTACTACAGTAGCTTAATCATGTGAACACACAAAAACAGTAGGTATAAATGTTGGGTTGTCTCCCAACAAGTGCTTTTCTTTAATGCCTTTTAGCTAGGCATGATGATTTCAATGATGCTCGCATAAAAGATAAGAAATGAAACATAACAAGAGCATCATGAAACACATGGCAAATACATTTAAGCCTAACCCACTTCCTATGCATAGGGATTTTGTGAGCAAACAATTCATGGGAGCAAGAATCAACTAGCATAGGAAGGCAAAGCAAACATAACTTCAAGATTTTCAACTCATGGAGAGGAAACTTGATATTGTTGAAATATGTGGAAGCATATATTCCTCTCTCATAATAATTCTCAGTAGCATCATGAATGAACTCAACAATATAACTATCACATAAAGCATTCTTTTCATGATCCACAAGCATAGAAATTTTATTACTCTCCACATAAGAAAATTTATTCTCATCAATAGTAGTGGGAGCAAACTCAATAAAATAACTATCATGTGATTGGAAATTAAAATCATAATGACAAGTTTCATGGTTATCATTATTCTTCATAGCATACATGTCATCACCATAATCATCGTAGATAGCAACTTTGTCTTCATAATCAATTGAAACCTCTTTGGAAATAGTGGATTCATCACTAAATAAAGTAACGACCTCTCCAAATCCACTTTCATAATTATTATAATAAGATTCAACACCCTCCAAAATAGTGGGATCATTAGTACCTAGAGTTGACACTCTTCCAAACCCACTTTTGTCAATATAATCATCACAAATAGGAGGCATGCAATCATTATAACAAATTTGCACATCAAATCTCGGGGGACTAAAAATATCATCTTCATCAAACATAGCATCCCCAAGCTTATGACTTTGCATATCATTAGCATCATGGATATTCAAAGAATTCAAACTAACAATATTGCAATCATGCTCATCATTCAAATATTTTGTGCCAAACATTTTATTGACTTCTTCTTCTTCTTCTAACAATTGAGCACAATTTTCCGAACCATCATTTTCAAGAAAGATATTATAAAGATGATCAATAATATGATGCAACCTCAATTCCATATTTTTTGTAATTTTATTTTTATAAACCAAATTAGTGATAAACAAGAAACTAAAAGATTCAATTGCAAGATCTAAAGATATACCTTCATGCACTCACCTCCCTAGCAACGGCGCCACAAAAGAGCTTGATGTCTACTACGCAACTTTATTCTTGTTTGGGCCTCCAAGCGCATAGTTTTGTAGGACAATAGCATTTTCCCTCAAGTGGATGACCTAAGGGTATCAATCCGTGGGAGGTGTAGGCTGAAGATGGTCTCTCTCAAACAACCCTGCAATCAAATACAAGAAATCTCTTGTGTCCCCAACACACCCAATACAATGGCAAATTGTATAGGTGCACTAGTTCAGCGAATGGTGATAAAAGTGTAATATTGATGGCATAAATATATTTTTATAATCTGAAGAAATAAAAACAGCAAGGTAGCAAATAGTAAACAGGCACAAAATGGTATTGCAATGCTTAAAAATGAGGCCCAGGGTCCGTACTTTCACTAGTGCAATCTCTCAACAGTGCTAATATAATTGGATCATATAACCACCCCTCAAAGTGCGCTGAAGAATCACTCCAAAGTTCCTATCTAGCGGGGAACATAAGAAGAAATCGTTTGTAGGGTACGAAACCACCTCGAAACTATTCTTTCCGATTGATCTATCCAAGAGTTCGTACTAAAATAACACCAAATAATTTCAGATTCATAATACTCAATCCAACACAAAGAACTTCAAAGAGTGCCCCAAGATTTCTACCGGAGAAACAGAAGACGAGAACATGCATCAACCCCTATGCATACATTACCCCAATGTCGTCGCGGGAATTCGCGAGTTGAATGCCAAAACATATATCAAGAGAATCAATACAACACCCCATTGTCACCACGAGTATTCATATGCAAGACATATATCAAGTGCAATCAAATCCATAAAAGTTTTCAATCCGATAAAACAAAATCTCAAAGGGAAAACTCAATTCACAACAAGATGGAGAGGGAAAAACACCATATGATCCGACTATATTAACAAAGTCCGCGATACATAAAGATCATGACATCTCAAGAACACGAGAGAGAGAGAGAGAGATTAGACACATAGCTACTGGTACAAACCCTCACCCCCGAGGGTGGACTACTCCCTCCTCATCGCGGTGGCCGCCGGGATGATGAAGATGGCCACCGGAGATGAATCCCCCCTCCGGCAGGGTGCCGGAATGGGGTCTAGATTGGTTTTTGGTGGCTACAGAGGCCTGTGGCGGCGAAACTTCTGATCTAGGTTAACCCTGAGGGTTTTCGGAATATTTAGGAATTTATAGGGTAAAGAGGGGTGCGGGAGGCCACCGAAGTGGGCACAACCCACCTGGGCATTGTGCCCCTCCTCGGGGCACCCTCGAGGTGCTGCTCTGGCCCATTGGTGGTCTTCTGGTCCATAAAAAATCCACAAAAAGTTTCGTGGTGTTTGGACTCCGTTTGATATTGAGTTCTTGTGATGTAAAAAAACATGCAAAAGGACAACAACGGGCACTTGGCACTATGTCAATAGGTTAGTTCCAAAAAATGATATAAAATGACTATAAAATGATTATAAAACATCCAAGAATGATAATATAACAGCATGGAACAATCAAAAATTATAGATACATTGGAGACGTATCAGTGATATGCTATGCTAGGGATGACCTAATGCAGTGCTAAGTGTTACAGACTGAGCGACAAAATATCCAGAAACATTTTCCCAGCTCCAGGCATTTATCAGTTAGACGATCCGGAGGGGAAGGTTCCATGTTTGCTATGATGGGGGCATGTGATGGGTATATGCATGGTGTATTAGGATATGTCTTATTTTTCTGATCATTATTCATATATAAATTATCTCACTATTGCAGGATGCCGCTAACGTGACACTACGATCAGAGACCCTTCGACGAAACTGTGTGTGATGCCATAGTTGCAAACGATGGTGTAAAAAACCGTCAAAAAAGATGCAAAATGTTTGTGATGGAGGATGCATCAAACATGGTTCAGATTTTAGTTGTGTGTGCGGTGTAGGGCATACAATTCAGTTCAATTAACCATTTGCAATGAGGAGGAACTAAAGAAACGGGCAGCCAGATGGAGGTGGGTGCGATATACAACATACGGTTCACTCGCATGAATTTTTTGTGATTAGGAAAGACAAAAGAAACGGTCAGCTAGATCAAGGTGTGTGCGATATACGGCATGCGGTTCACTCGGATGAACTGTTTTGCATTGAGGCATGAGAACAGAAACGGTTCAACTTAACAAGATGTGTGTGATACGCGGCAAACAGGTCTGTAATCAGAAATGTGTGTGAAGGCCGATAATAACATAGACGATTGCTGCTAATAAGACGTGGGTGTTGTGCGATGGGATTGCATACATAACAACAACATATATATATATAATATACACACACACTTATAAGGACATGCTTGCATAATCAAATTAAACATCCACTTACATAGGTGGCTACTACAACCATGGCGTTTGCACACACCAAAGTAAACTATTACATGCATAATTACATAGGTGGCTACTACACACATGACATTTCCACACATCAATAAAGTAAACTATATATTACATGCATGATTAAGTAGCATAAATGATCATCTGATCATCATCTACTTCTTGTGACGCATGCTCTGCTTGTGGCTCGATCCGGGCTCGTCGATTTGGGTAAGGAGGCACTTCCTCATGTCAACTATCCGCCTATGCATCTCGTAGCATGTGTACACGCTCTTGGTCGCGAACCTGAGGTGAGGTTCATCTAGTTGCCTCATCCAGGCCCTGTGCCAGGATAGGGGGCTTGTTCTCTAGGCATCTTGCATGGGACCTAAGCATGCACCCCAAGGACAAAGATTTGATTTTTCAACCAATTTATATGCACTGGAGCATGTGCACGTAGTTCAAATTTGAATTATGCACATAAATGCATTGAAAACTCACTTAATGCACAAAAATGTCCAAACGAACCCCGAAAAATCACAAAAAATAACACAACACTCCTGTTGTTCTATGTTGACATGAGAAAAAAAATTGAAAGCAATAAGAGGCAATGGATATCATTTCACCCCCAAAGTTGGGGCGTTCCCTACCGAAACCATCATACTTGCTGTGAGAAGCTCTGGTTTGTGAGAAGAATATACCTAAACCTGCCCCAAATGGGACAAATAATTTACCACGACATGTTGATGCCGCTCCATGATAGCATGCCAAGTTTCATGAATTTCAGACGAGTTTTCGATTTAATAGAATTTAAAAACCAGGTATCTCAATGTTTGCGGTCGAGTGACAGTGGCAGGGTGTTTGACATTCATTCCCATTTCTTGCATGGGACATAAGCATGCACCCAAGGACAAAGATTTGATTTTTTCAACCAATTTATATGCACTAGAGCGTGTGCATGTAGTTCAAATTTGAATTATGCACATAAATGCATTGAAAACTCACTTAATGCATAAAAATGTCCAAACGAACCCCGAAAAATAACACAACACTCTTGTTGTTCTATGTTGACATGAGAAAAAAAATTGAAAGCAATAAGAGGCAATGGATATCGTTACGCCCCCAAAGTTGGTGCGTTCCCTACCGAAACCATCATGATTGTTGTGAGAAGCTCTGGTTTGTGAGAAGCATATACCCAAACCTGCCCCAAATGGGACAAACAATTTACCACGACATGTTGATGCCGCTCCATGATAACATGCCAAGTTTCATGAATGTCAGACGAGTTTTGGATGTACTAGAATTTAAAAACCAGGTATCTCAATGTTTGCGACCGAGTGACGGTGGCAGGGTGTTTGACATTCATTCCCATTTCATGCATGGGACCTAAGCATGCACCTAAGGACAAAGATTTGATTTTCAACGAATTTATATGCACTGGAGCATGTGCATGTAATTAAAATTTGAATTATGCACATAAATGCATTGAAAACTCACTTAATGCATAAAAATGTCCAAACGAACCCCGAAAAATCACAAAAAATAACACAACACTCCTGTTGTTCTATGTTGATACGAGAAAAAATATTGAAAGCAATAAGAGGCAATGGATGTCATTTCGTCCCCAAAGTTGGGGCATTCCCTACCGAAACCATCATGCTTGTTGTGAGAAGCTCTGGTTTGTGAGAAGCACATACCCAAACCTGCCCCAAATGGGACAAAAAATTTACCATGCCATGTTGATGCCGCTCCATGATAGCATGCCAAGTTTCATGAATTTTAGACGAGTTTTGGATTTACTAGAATTTAAAAACCAGGTATCTCAATGTTTGCGGCCGAGTGACGGTGGCAGGGTGTTTGACATTCATTCCCATTTCTTGCATGGGACGTAAGCATGCACCCAAGGACAAAGATTTGATTTTTCAACCAGTTTATATGCATTGGAGCATGTGCATGTAGTTCAAATTTGAATTATGCACAAAAAATGCATTGGAAACTCACTTAATGCATAAAAATGTCCAAACGAACCCTGAATAATTCCACTTATTTTTTGATCACTGCAGATAAAAGGTCTAGCAATTCAAACACCATCCATGGCCGCTGTGACCCCATTACGTAATGCAAATCAAGACGAAAAATCAAGTAGATCGCACACAGTTTATTATAACCAACCGTGTGAGATGCAGCACAAAATATCTTGGAGCACCGTCAGAGTATAGTACACATACGACTTATGCGAGAAGGTGCGACGTCTACAGTCCACGGCCCGCACTGAATAAGGGAGAATGTCTGATGACACTTTGCTCGCCAGTTTTTTGGCTGAAGCGATTCCAAATTTTCAGCTTCCGCGGAACTATCTACCTCCCCGCCCCCTCCCCTTACCAAAAGCCACATTTCCCCTGTTTCCGCCTTCCTTTCCAAGTTGAAACCTTCAGTCCTTGCTTGCAGCGCCGCCGCCTCCTCGCCGGCGACCCTCCTTCACGCTGCTTGACCTCACCTATCTAGGCAGGTAATCCACACCCGACCCCCATCCCCTCCTCCTTCCACATCCCACATGCCCCGACCGCTGGCGCGAGCGCGACACCTTCCACCCAAATCACCGACCCCTCCACCAAATAAGCGTCGGCCTAAGCCAAGACCTCAAGGAGCATTTGGTAGCGGAGAAGCAAATCGCGGCCGCACGCGTGAATGAGGTCGCGATGGCTGCCATTCGTGCCGACCCCCGGATCTTGGAGGAGCACCTCGCTGTTGAGGCCACCATTGATGCCTCGTGCACTGACACCACGACGCGGTTGGCTGCATTACACGACAGTTCATGGCGTTTTTTCGAGGTCACCATCGGTGCCTTCGACGAAGACTACGAGGTGTTTTCTCAGTGTGCACGTTCTTACCTGATCTTGAGAGCCAGCAGGTTGGTGCCCGGAGCGGCTCAGGCAACTCACCACTACAATGAGGGCACCCACGATGCAAAGGCCTCAACTCTTCCATGTCCAAGGAGCCAATCGTCATCGATATCTCCGACAATGAGGAGTAGCTTGTCTTATTAGCTCACTATAAGGACCCATGTTTAGTTTGCTAACTACTGCCTTTCCTTAACAAATTCTAGTGAATTGTGCTATCTACTTTTACCATGCAATCTTCTGGTATAGTGTATATGTTCTATATGTCGTGCAATGTGGTGTTCAGTTAACTGCTTGGTTCAATTCTGCAAATGTGATGTTCAATTCTTCAGGGTGCAATATTTCCAAGTTGTTAAGCATGCTTGGTTTGGTTAAATGTCTGATCTTCTATTAGGAGTATCTTATATTGTTCAATTGGTGTTTAGTTAACTGCTTGGTTCATTTGTTGTGGCTTGGTTCACTTGTGGTGTTTAGTTAACTTCTTGTTTCAATTCTGCAATGCAATGTTCAATTGTTGTGGCTGCATTCTATTATTGTATACCACGTGAGGAATAAATTGAATTTGGTTGTACTAAATACATGAGAAACAAATACAATTGCTATATTTCCAAGTTGTTAAGCATGCTTGGTTTGGTTAACTGTCTGATCTTCTATTAGGAGTATGTTATATTGTGCAATGTGGTGCTTAGTTAACGTTTGGTTCATTTGTT
>NC_041392.1:198652420-198721751 GCF_002162155.2 Triticum dicoccoides
GATGTTCAATTGTTGTGGCTGCATTCTGTTATTGTATACCATGTGAGGAATAAATTGAATTTGGCTGTACTAAATACATGAGAAACAAATACAAGTGCTATATTTCCAAGTTGTTAAGCATGCTTTGTTTGGTTAACTGTCTGATCTTCTATTAGGAGTATGTTATATTGTGCAATGTGGTGTTCAGTTGACGTTTGGTTCATTTGTTGTGGTGTTTAGTTAACTGCTTGGTTCAATTCTGCAATGTGATGTTCAATTGTTGTGGCTGCATTCTCTTATTGTATACCATGTGAGGAATAAATCAAATTTTGCTGCACTTAACACATGAGAAACATGTACAAGTGCTATATTTCCTAGTCCTTCATCATGCTTGGTTTGGATAAATGGGTTTTCCATGTGGCTTGAATTAATCCGATGAATCTGCAATGTGCTTAATTTTCGTCAACATATTTTACTAATAGCATGCGAACCCTTACTTTACCTGATGACTGACTACCTTATATGTGTTGCAAGGAAACAATGGGAAGCACTGAGGTTTACAAGATGGTACTAACTATTACCTTGCCTTTTTGTATTCCTTTGCCCCATTTCCAATATAGAGAAGATATTTAAGCACATCCTTGTATTCAGGCTTCACTGATGATTACCTCTCAAACCACCTTTGTGGTCAGGAGGCGAGGAAAGTTTTCATACAACACCCATGGTTCAATATTGAAGTGTTCCTGAAGAGCTTGAAGGATGGACGGTCAATCATCCACAGGCACTGGCCTGAAGTTGCAAAGACCTTCAACATGAATGAAGGCTCAATATTCGCCTTCCGCTTTAGCAGTTTTCCAGATGAGATGCATCTCTCTATGTACCGTCTATGTTGATAATTTCGAGAGGTTCTAGATGTTGCATGTGAAACTTGCTGCTGGTGCAGTTGTGTAATGGGGCGGCTGAGTGCTGAAGTTATATCATGTTGTACTATGATGTATTTCAATTATGAAATCTTGCTTCCTTAATATGGAAATGGAATATATTATGTGCTTAATATGAATGTCAATTAGATTAGTAAATGCATAATTAATAATAGGGAAATTAGCCCGCTAATTGGCCAATTAGCTTGCTAATTGGATTTTGCTGTTGCAAATGGTTAATGAGAAAACACCGTGGGCGATGACCTCAGGCAACGCGCACCGTTTCTAGGAATAAACCATGTTGGATCAATGAACAATCACACACGACATTCTCTTGAAAACTGTTTGCATTACGCCACCTTGTGCAAACATTTTCCTTGGAGTACTGTGTGGGATGTACATACGAACGGAAACGTTTAGCGGTGACTTACTGTGTGGGATGCACTTACGACCGGAAATGATTTCGCCTGTATAATTGTATTTTTCTAGCACTACTATACGTATTTCTATATTTGAGTGCTCGCCGGTCACCTATGACCTCATTTTGCCGAGCATGTGTGCCAGGATGGCATATCCCCGACAGTTTTTGGGTCGTGTGGGAAGGACCCCCCTATCGCCCACACTCACTTAGCGACAGTTCCGAATGCCGTCGCGGAAAGGGGTTAAAACCCGTTTGTTTAGGACCGACGCGTACAGTGTCTCCATCCGAGTTACGGTTTATTTTCTATGAATTTCCAAAGTTTAAATGGTTTTCTGAATTTATTTTAATTCAAAATTTATTAAATGGATAAAATCTAGATACACCTAAAGTGTACCTAGGAAGTGGCTATGTGAGACCGACACCGTGGTCTGGTCAACTATTGAGTCAGCAGTCAAGAGTGAACATTATCATGGGTCCCATCTGTCATGGACACATGGGGCAATTAAATTAACAAATTTAGTTTAATTAGTGATGGGCCCATCTGTCAGCGGGACATTAACTTAACAAACAATTTATTCTGCTAAAAGGTTAATTAGGGACGTGGGGCCCATATGTCAGTGACAAGAGGGTATTACAGTTAGTCCTAATAGGGGGCTTAGAAACTAATTACTGGGGTTGGGCCCCCATTGGTAGAGGCCCAAGGCCACGACTGGGGCACATGCTCGGTCGCTCATAGAGTAGCGCCCGTGGCCACGACCAGGAACGCCGGCGGGCAGCGGCGTGCCTGGGCGGCAGCAACGACGGGCGCCAACACTAGGCGCGTGAGCGAGGGCGGCTGTAGGGGAGCGTGGGCAGCGGTAGTAGCAGGTACTAGCAAAGGCGGGTGTCGGTGTCAAAACCGGCCGATCTCGGGTAGGGAGTCCCGAACTATGCGTCTAAAGATCGAGGGTAACAAAGGACAAAGGGGACACGATGTTTACCCAGGTTCGGGCCCTCTTAATGGAGGTAAAACCCTACGTCCTGATTGATTGTATTTGATGGGTATGGGTGTTACAAGAGTTGATCTACCTCGAGATCGTAATGGCTAAACCCTAGCTCTCTAGCCTATGAGAATTCTGATAGTCTCTATGGACTAAACCCTCGGGTTAATATACACACTGGAGGGACCTAGGGTTGTACAGGGTCGGTTTGTGGGGAAAGGACATAGCATATCCGGATACCAATCCTGCCATCCACGCATAGAGGAGTCCTACCCGGATACACTGGAAAAGTTTTATGCTTGTATCTTCACGGCTGAGGGAGTCCTGGATTAGGGGGTGTTCGGGTAGCCGGACTATACCTTTAGCCGGACTCCTGGACTACGAAGATACAAGAATGAAGACTTCGTCCCGTGTCCGGATGGGACTTTCCTTGGCGT
Source organism: Triticum dicoccoides (assembly GCF_002162155.2). Taxonomy (NCBI): domain Eukaryota; kingdom Viridiplantae; phylum Streptophyta; class Magnoliopsida; order Poales; family Poaceae; genus Triticum; species Triticum dicoccoides. The sequence goes on from NC_041392.1 coordinate 198,655,158, forward strand.
GGAAGGCAAGCTTGGCGATGCGGATATTCAAGATCTCCTACCATTGTAACCGACTCCATGTAACCCTAACCCTATCCGGTGTCTATATAAACTGGAGGGTTGTAGTCCGTAGGCAATCAAATCCATACACAACAATCATACCATAGGCTAGCTTCTAGGGTTTAGCCTCCTTGATCTCGTGGTAGATCTAATCTTGTACTACCCATATCATCAATATTAATCAAGCAGGAGTAGGGTATTACCTCCATCGAGAGGGCCCGAACCTGGGTAAAAAACATCGTGTCCCTTGTCTCCTATTACCATCCGGCCTTGATGCACAGTTCGGGACCCCCTACCCGAGATCCGCCGGTTTTGACACCGACAACGGCCCATCAGACTGGCCCATATCGAATAACCCGGACACCCGAGGACCCCTTAATCCAAGACTCCCTCAGTAGCCCCTGAACTATTCTTCAATGATGATGTGTTCGGCACGCGGATTGTCTTTGGCATTGCAAGGCGGGTTCCTCCTCGATCCTGAACACTTTAAACCAATTCCCTGAACAAAGGAACTATATTCGGCTCTGTATAATTGTTACAACCCTTAGTCATGAAGGCAAAGTATCAAAATGAAACACTATCTCTTACTGGTGACTTCTTTCAGCGAAGTGTCACATCTGGCTCTTTAACATTTTGAACCGTTTTCATACGCGTGTTTCGCGTTTCGAGGCATAGCCTCCATTGGCATGTCTTGTCAAAACAGAGATCGTGCCCGCCCATTATGGGATTCCCATTAATATGGTTTCGGGTGAAACAACCATGTCGCTCGCACGATCTCTTCGAGAACAAGCGAGTTTTAAGGATCGAGAGGGGGTGTTTGGTATTTCACTACCTATAAGAGGGCAAATAATCCTCCTTTTTCACCCACGCCTTATTCTCGCTCTTGCCTTCCCATCTTCAAGCTCCAGCGCCCAAACTTCAATCTTCCCCAACGCCACCAACCTCTCCAGCCATGTCTGGATCCAGTTCTAAGGGCAAGTGGGAGGCCTCCTATGTCATGGAGAAGGAGATCAAGGAGCTCTGAGGTGTGGGCTACCTGTTCGCGAATATCACACACCATTTTCCGAACAAGGATTAGATTGTCCCCACTCTGGAGCCCGGTGAGAGGGTAGTGTTCATCCCCCATTTCCTCCGAGGTCTAGGGTTTCCTCTTCATCCCTTTGTTCAGGGCCTCATGTTCTACTACAGGCTAGAATTCTATGATCTAGCCCAAAATTCTTTCCTTCACATCTCGGCGTTCATCGCCGTGTGTGAGGCTCTACTCCGCATCCCCCACACTTTGGCCTGTGGCTTAAAGTCTTCAATGTGAAGTCGAAGGTGGTCGATGGGCAGCACGCGGATTGCGGTGGTGCTATGGTGAGAAAGCCTCCCAATGCCGTCTGGCCAAAGGGGCTTTTGTGGAGACAGTCTAGGTGTGGCACCAGGAATGGTTCTACATCACTAAACCCCATGATGCCAAGTGGACGGCCGCACCTAACTTCAGATCCGGACCCCCGACGAGACACACCTTGTGGACCGCCAAGGGCCTTGATTGGGGGTCCTAGCCAGAGGTGATGATGCTGCAAAATCGCATCTCCAATGTGTTGGGCAAAAACACCGACTCACAAACGTGATCCAGGTGATGCTCTTCCGCCATGTTCTCCCCTGTCAATTCTGGACCTCCCCTATCTGGGAGTTCAATCCGGATGAGCCCCGGACCTTGAAGCGCTTCTTAGGAACCACACACAAAGATATATGGAAGCAGCTTTTCAAGGCCCAGAAGAATTGGCCCATGGAGACCAAGGACATCTGTCTCAAAATCGAGAATCCGGCCTCAGCAGTAAGCATGGCCCTTCTGAAGACTTATTTGATTAACACTTTGGATGTGATAAAAATTATATTTCCCCCTTTTAACACAAGACTAGACGAAGAAAGCGGAGCAAATCGACTGCCCAGCGCCACTGCCAGAGAATCCGGCCACTCCCCAGCTGATGGAGATGCTAGTTCCGGCGCCGTATTAGGCACCGGAGTAGAAGGCCAAGAAAAAGGGCAAAGAGGCCAAGGGCGGCCCTCGCCACAAATGTCCTTCGGGCGCCATGTCTGGAGAAACAGAAGCCCTCTCCTCCCATGAGGGATACGAGGAAGAAGAAGAGGAGGAAGCGGAAAGCGACTCCCCCCGCAAGGGGAGGAAGAAGAAGAGGACGGCCTCCGAAGACCCGGAGGGGGAGGTGTCCAAGAGGGGGGAAATCGTCCTCCAGGACAGTTCGGACTCAAAGTACAAACAAATCCGCAAGAAACCCCTGGCCGCATCGTAAGTATTCGGATACCATTGTTTATTTTTAGTCCTCCCGTTCTATTGCATAAGTTATTTTGCTATGTGCTCTTCAGCCCTCCATGCGAGCATCCGAACACTCCGTTATCGGAGGGGAGCTCTCTGCCGCCCGAGATGGCAGAGAGAGATATTCCGCCACGTGCCTCCTCACCTTTCACCATGGATGACACCAAGGTGTTGTCTCGAAGGACCTCTCAAGGCCGCGGAGGGGCGAGCGAGGCTGTCGAGAAGGCGCCCGAGGGTAAAACCTCGGTCGCTGAAGACATAGGAGAGGCGACCCCTATGGCGACCGACGGTGGGGATCCCCAACAATCCGGGCCCCACCCGAACACTGTTTCGGAGACCAATGCGGCTCCGGGATCAGGTGAGCAGCCCCCTTCAACATAGGGGGAGGAGCATCGGCTCCATCGGCGACCTCCACTAATCCGAAGGTGTCGAACACTCTAACGGAAGCATTGCAACATGCTTCAATCATGGAGGTGCACCGCACCCTGATGGGTAGTAGAGAAGGTTCAATCCACCAAGAGCGGACTGAATGAAGCTTTTACCAGCCTACTAACATGCTTCGAGGTATGCGACATAATGCTCTAGACGCTTTTTTCATATAAAGGAATATACCTGTGCATATATGGTAGCCCCTGAGACTTTGCCTGGTTTTGAGAAAAAAGCCAAACAGAGGATCCACATAATATTCGGAAGAGCTAGCATACTTTTCTATTTTGTAATAGGCCTCCCTGTTGGCGGCAACCGCCCAGGCCACCGAAGTGTCCGAGCTTAATCAGAAGCTTCAGTTGGTCGATGAAGAGATCAACCGCGTGAAAAAGCAGTTTGATGAAACGCAAGGTATGCGCATAGTGTTAAAAGTGTAGCTGTATCTCATAAGTAATAGCTATATTCAGAGACTAACTCATGTAATGCTTCGATTATGAGCATAGTTGGGCAGCCGAGGTCGAGACCCTCAAAGGTGCCCTTGCCAAAGCCCAACAAACGACGAAGGCTAACAAGGCAGCTGCTGACAAAGTGGCTACAGAGCTGAAAACTGAGCAGGCCGCCCGCCGCCAACACGAAGCTCGGGTGGCTGAAGTCGAGCAGGAGCTAAAGGACGCCATCCTCAAATGTGAGGAACTAGAGGAGAAGACTTTGGCCTAGTCGACCGAACTCGCCAACGCTCTTCAGGAGGCTAAGGAGGCATGGGTCGAATCCCGGAGTGCTCACGAGGAGATCCGGCAAGCAAAACAGATAGCGGCTGGTAAGGCCTTTCTTTTGCATAGTATATTCGAAGGTCAAAGATATGCTTTTCTCAATCAGGTGTGGAGTTCTCCAGATACGTTTGCGGATCTGCCGAGGAGTGCTGTCGATGTCGCACAGTTCCTTCGAGCCCAGGAGGGGAACTCAACCGAGAAGCTGTTCTGGTCGCAGTTTCTTGTGCCGGAGCATCTGACGCCTCTAAACGACCAGATGAAGCAGCCAATGGAGCTGCATAGGATGGTCGGCTTGCCCATGAAGGATTTAATAGTTGGGCTTTGGCTAGTCGAACCAATTCCTAGCAGCTACTTCGGTTTGGTGAGGTGACTTGTCAATGCGCTGCCTCGAGTTGAAGCTGTGAAGCGCTCGACATGCATAGAGGGTGCTCGGATGGCCTTCGCCCGTGTCAAGATGCATTGGGCAAAGATGAAGGCCACCGATGTGGTGACCGCAGGCCCGCCTGAAGGTAAGGACCACCGCAAGCCGGAGAGGTACTTTGAAGACGTCCTCGTGGGTACCCGAATAGTAGAGGGCCAATGCTCAAAGGACGTTATATTTGAGTAGATGTATCTGGGTGTAAAAACTGTGTTTTTGAACCCAGGCTTGTAATATATTGATGCCTTAGATCTTAAGTTATTTTCCTCCTGTGCGACTGTTTAATTCTGAAAGTTTGCCAGTCGTTGGCCTCAGCCCCTGTATAGATGCTATGGGGGTGTTCGACATGGCGCATTACCACAATTTATCCAATGTCTTGGTCCGTGAAGGAGGTGTACATGAAGCCATAGGAGTTTGACGGTGGGGCTAAGTACTAGCCCCTTATGTGTGTGCGGCAGTCTGAACTAAGGTGCCTTTTCCACGCGTTTGGACAAAGTCCAGCCCCTCGTATAACATGGAATAAATCGCAAATGATTTGTAGTATAAGACTAAGTCACCGAATCGCTGACCAGCTCTCGCCTTATCATGACATTCAGTTTTCGGCTTTCTCTACTTAGGTATTTGACCGGACGAACCAGAAATACAATCGCAGTAGTTCTCCCTTTACGACCTTAGCCTAACAAGCGGAACGTAAGGTGGTAAGCACAAGAGCCGAGCAACCCAAATATAGACCAAAGACATGATTCGGAGCCGATGCATATAGTGCAATATTAGGGACGCCGAAGACTACCATATAGGTGTTCGGACTTGAGAAAGTGCGGAGCTGGATACAGCCCCCGGTGTTTAAGGCCGGACTAAAGCACGTGTGACAATCTGAAGTGAGGAAGGGATATAGATGACAAAAGAAATTAGTACCAAACAAAATTGGTAATCAACTATTTCCTTTATATCCTATATAATACGTCGAGATGTGCTATTACAGATAATGCCATGAATATTAAGGCTATTTTACATGCCAAGAGTTTTACACAAGGGAAAGCTTTACACGTCTGCACTATTTCCCCTTGATGAGAAATCCTTTTAGAGGAGAAGTTGATGGTCGTCTAGAAGAAAGGGGGGCTTTAGAGAGTAGCCCCCATAAGACCAAAGATTAGGAAGGTTTTAATGAACCAGTAGTTTAAAAAAAGAAAGAGAGAAAGAAGGTTAAGGTCCAAATAGGGTCAAGCCATACCATAGACCATTTTCCGCAATATGCCTCTGATGTTGCCCAAGGTATTTTAAGTGCGTAATTATGCACGCGTGGTACGTATGCCACAACTTTATGGGGCAATCGGCGGAGGCTGAACTGCTAATCAATCTCCAGATCTGCCGAGCTGTCATGCTGTGATGTGGACTGGACTCGCTTGGCAGTGTCAGGGGCCTTAATGGCCAATGAGTTGTTCGGCTTGATGAGGATGTTCTATACCTCAGCTGCAAGGGCCGCGGTGTGCTCCTCAGTATGGAGGGAGCGCTCCATATTTCCATTGACTGTGATGACGCTGCGCGGTCCACGCATTTTGAGCTTTAGGTAAGCATAATGTGGGACTGCATTGAAGCGGGCGAAAGCAGTTTGTCCGAGCAGCGCGTGATAACCACTGCGGAATGGGCTGATATTGAAGATCAAGTCTTCGCTTCAGAAGTTGTACGGAGATTCAAAGACTACTTCTAGCGCTAAGGAGCCCGTACGACGGGCCTCCACACTGGGCATCACTAATTTAAAGGTAGTGTTGCTTGGCTTGATTCTTGACGGGTCAATACCCATCTTACGGACAGTGTCTTGATAAATCAGGTTGAGACTGTTGCCACTGTCCATAATGACTCTAGTAAGATGGTATCCATCGATGATGGGGTCGAGTACCAGGGCTACCGAACCTCAATGATGGATACTAGTTGGGTGGTCCCTGCGATCAAAGGTGATCGGACAAGCCGACCATGGGTTGAATTTTGGGGCGATAGGCTCTACGGCATAGAACTCCGCCTATGTTGTCTCAACATAGCCGGTCCCAAGCCCGGGTAAAGGAGGAGGGTTGTGATAGGCTTGGCGAGCCAACGTAAAAACCCAGCCACTCTTATGGAGATGAAACCCAAAAGATTTTCGTTGGGGCGTAACCCTCTCAGCGACGCGCCACATCGGAACCCGGGTGTGGTGGAAAATGGGCAAGGGCCGGGCCGTCACCCCCCAAGTGGCGCGCCGTATCTTGATCCGGATACGGTGGCAAGTGAGCGAGGATCGGGTCGTCGCATCCTTAGTGGCGCGCTACATCGGCGCCCGGATGTAGTGGAAAATGAGCAAGGGTCTTCGCATTTGACTCGACGAGTGCGAAGGGTAAGGAAGCTAGCCGAGCCTAGGAGGATTCGCTTAGGTAGCTGGAACGTAGGGTCGCTGACAGGGAAGCTTCGGGAGCTAGTTGATGCAGCAGTGAAGAGAGGTGTTGATATCCTTTGCGTCCAAGAAACCAAATGGAGAGGACAGAAGGCGAAGGAGGTGGAGGATACCGGCTTCAAGCTGTGGTACACGGGGACGGCTGCAAACAGAAATGGCGTAGGCATCTTGATCAACAAGAGCCTCAAGTATGGAGTGGTAGACGTCAGGAGACGTGGGGACCGGATTATCCTGGTCAAGCTAGTAGCTGAGGACTTGGTTCTCAATGTTATCAGCGCATATGCCCCGCAAGTAGGCCACAATGAGAACACCAAGAGGGAGTTCTGGGAAGGCTTGGAAGACATGGTTAGGAGTGTACCGATTGGTGAGAAGCTCTTCATAGGAGGAGACCTCAATGGCCACGTGGGTACATCTAACACAGGTTTTGAAGGGGCGCATGGGGGCTTTGGCTATGGCATCAGGAATCAAGAAGGAGAAGATGTCTTAAGCTTTGCTCTAGCCTACAACATGATTGTAGCTAACACCCTCTTTAGAAAGAGAGAATCACATCTGGTGAACTTTAGTAGTGGCCAACACTCTAGCCAGATTGATTTCATCCTCTCGAGAAGAGAAGATAGGCGTGCGTGCCTAGACTGTAAGGTGATACCTGGGGAGAGTGTTGTACCCCAGCATAAGCTGGTGGTTGCTGACTTCCGCTTTCGGATTCGTGTCCAGCGGGATAAGCGTGCCAAGGTCGCTAGAACGAAGTGGTGGAAGCTCAAGGGGGAGGTAGCTCAGGTGTTCAAGGAGAGGGTATTTAAGGAGGGCCCTTGGGAGGAAGGAGGGGATGCGGACAATGTGTGGATGAAGATGGCGACTTGCATTCGTAAGGTGGCCTCGGAGGAGTTTGATGTGTCCAGGGGAAGGAGAAGCGAAGATAAGGATACCTGGTGGTGGAATGATGATGTCCAGAAGGCGCTTAAAGAGAAGAAAGATTGCTTCAGACGCCTATACCTGGATAGGAGTGCAGACAACATAGAGAAGTACAAGATGGCAAAGAAGGCTGCAAAGCGAGCTGTTGGTGAAGCAAGGGGTCGGGCATATGAGGACCCCTACCAACGGTTAGGCACGAAGGAAGGTGAAAGGGACATCTATAAGATGGTAAGATCCGGGAGAGGAAGACGAGGGATATTGGCCAAGTCAAATGCATCAAGGACGGAGCAGGCCAACTCTTGGTGAAGGACGAAGAGATTAAGCATAGATGGCGGGAGTACTTCGACAAGCTGTTCAATGGGGAGAATGAGAGTTCTACCATTGAACTGAATGACTCCTTTGATGAGACCAGCATGCATTTTGTGCGGCGCATCCAGGAGTCTGAGGTGAAGGAGGCTTTAAAAAGGATGAAAGGAGGCAAGGCGATGGGCCCTGATTGTATCCCCATTGAGGTGTGGAAAGGTCTCGGGGACATAGCGATAGTATGGCTAACCAAGCTTTTCAACCTCATTTTTCGGGCAAACAAGATGCCAGAAGAATGGAGATGGAGTATATTAGTACCAATCTTCAAGAACAAGGGAGATGTTCAGAGTTGTACTAATTACTGTGGAATTAAGCTGATGAGCCATACAATGAAGCTATGGGAGAGAGTCATTGAGCACCGCTTAAGAAGAATGACAAGCGTGACCAAAAATCAGTTTGATTTCATGCCTAGGAGGTCGACCATGGAAGCCATTTTCTTGGTACGACAACTTATGGAGAGATATAGGGAGCATAAGAAGGACTTGCATATGGTGTTCATTGACTTGGAGAAGGCCTATGATAAGATACCGCGGAATATCATGTGGTGGGCCTTGGAGAAACACAAAGTCCCAACAAAGTACATTACCCTCATCAAGGACATGTACAATAATGTTGTGACAAGTGTTCGAACAAGTGATGTCGACACCGATGACTTCCCGATTAAGATAGGACTGCATCAGGGGTCAGCTTTTAGCCCTTATCTTTTTGCATTGGTGATGGATGAGGTCACAAGGGGTATACAAGGAGATATCCCATGGTGTATGCTCTTTGCGGATGATGTGGTGCTAGTTGACGATAGTCGGACGGGGGTAAATAGGAAGTTAGAGTTATGGAGACAAACCTTGGAATCGAAAGGGTTTAGGCTTAGTAGAACTAAAACCGAGTACATGATGTGCGGTTTCAGTACTACTAGCTGTGAGGAGGAGGAGGTTAGCCTTGATGGCCAGGTGGTACCTCGGAAGGACACCTTTCGGTATTTGGGGTCAATGTTGCAGGAGGATGGGGGTATTGATGAAGATGTGCACCATCAAATCAAAGCCGGATGGATGAAGTGGCGCCAAGCTTCTGGCATTCTCTATGACAAGAGAGTGCCACAAAAGCTAAAAGGCAAGTTCTACAGGACGGCGGTTCGACCCGCAATGTTGTATGGTGCGGAGTGTTGGCCGACTAAAAGGCGACATGTTCAACAGTTAGGTGTGGCGGAGATGCGTATGTTGAGATGGATGTGTGGCCACACGAGGAAGGATCGAGTCCGGAATGATGATATACGAGATAGAGTTGGGGTAGCACCAATTGAGGAGAAGCTTGTCCAACATCGTTTGAGATGGTTTGGGCATATTCAACGCAGGCCTCCAGAAGCTCCAGTGCATAGCGGACGGCTAAAGCGTGCGGAGAATGTCAAGAGAGGGCGGGGTCGACCGATTTTGACATGGGAGGAGTCCGTTAAGAGAGACCTGAAGGATTGAAGTATCGACAAAGAGCTAGCTATGGACAGGGGTGCGTGGAAGCTTGCTATCCATGTGCCAGAGCCATGAGTTGGTTGCGAGATCTTATGGGTTTCACCTCTAGCCTACCCCAACTTGCTTGGGACTAAAGGCTTTGTTGTTGTTGTTGTTGTTGTAGGCCCTACGGCATAGACGTCCCTTAGTGCGCGCTTGCGCTCCCTCTTTGGGATGTGTGTAACATATATCATGTTCTTTGTTTTCACCTCGGGGGGAAACTTCTTATGTCCCCCTGTGTTCGGAGGGCGGGGCTCATCACCGTCCTCGCTTTGAGGCCCTTTCCCCTTGTGTTCGGTATTTAATTTACCAGCCTGTTTAAAAACCCAGCAGTTTTTGTTGGAGTGGTTGGCAGGCTTGTTAGGGGTGCCATGAATCTGGCAAGGCCTATCTAGTATTTTGTCCAAGTTGGATGGACCGTCTCTATTCCCTTTGAATGGTTCTTCCGCTAACCAGGTTTTGAGCCACTGAATCGGGCATTTACCGATGTATCCTCGTTTTTTTGTTATTGTTCCGACGATTGTTTTTGTTACGTCGCGGCCTTCCATTGCCATCCCTGGCCTCAGAGGTGTTGGGGTCGCTGGTGCTATTTCTTCTACGAGCCAACCAACTATCTTCTCCCACGCAAAAGCGGGTCATAAGTGCAGTAAGAGCTGCCATAGTTTTTGGCTTTTCCTGACCGAGGTGTTGGGTGAGCCATTCATTACTGACGCTGGCCTTAAAGGCCACTAAGGCTTCGGCATCTGGACAGTCAACAATTTGGTTCTTTTTAATTAAGAACCAAGTCCAGAGTTTGCAGGCTGACTCTCCGGGTTGCTGGACTATGTGACTGAGGTCGTCAACGTTCAGTAGTCGGACATATGTGCCTTGAAAGTTATCTCGAAAAGCATCCTCCAAGTCCTCCCAACTACCAATGGAGTTCTCTGGGAGGCTATTCAACCAGTGCCATGATGGTCCTTTTAGTTTAGGGGAAGGTATTTGATGGCATGGAGATCATCGCCACGAGCCATATGAATGTGGAGAAGAAAATCTTTGATCCATACGGCGGGATCTATAGTTCTATCGTATGCTTCGATGTTTACGGGTTTAAACCCTTTTGGAAATTGGTGTTGCATTACCTCATCAGTAAAGCACATGGGGTGCGCGGCGCCTCTATATCGGGCCACATCACGACAGAGCTTGGATGATGTCCGTATTCGGTTCTCGGTCCGAACTTGGTTATGATTGTCGCGCCAGGTGAGGGAGTCCTGGATTAAGGGGTCCTTAGGCGTCCGTCCTGTTATCTATTGGGCCAGACTGATGGGCTGTGAAGACATGAAGGCCGAAGACTATACCTGAGTTTGGATTGGAGTCTCCTTGGAGTGGAAGGCAAGCTTGGTGACCGACTATGAATATTCCTTCCTATGTAACCGACTCTATGTGAACCCTAGATCCCCCCGGTGTCTATACAAACCGGAGGGATAGTCCGGAAGGGACACATTCATTACCATAGTCATATAGGCTAGGCTTTTAGGGTTTAGCCATCACGATCTCGTGGTAGATCAACTCTTGTAACACCCATATTCATCAATATCAATCAAGCAGGACGTAGGGTATTACCTCCATAGAGAGGGCCCAAACCTGGGTAAACATTGTGTCCCCTGTCTCATGTTACCATTGATCCTAGACGCACAGTTCGGGACCCCCTAACCGAGATCCACCGGTTTTGACACCGGTATTGGTGCTTTCATCGAGAGTTCCACTGTGCCGTCGAAAAAAGGCTCGATGGATCACCTTGTCCTTAAAGACAACATCTCCCTTGGACGAGCTCTGGCCCCGGGCCAAACCCTCCGGTTGGGCGGCTTTACTATGATCGCCCGTTCGGCCGTTGAGCCGACGATGACCTCTCGGGCCATCGAAAACCCCCTTCGTATCAACTCCGAGCACTCCAAGCAGATGGATCTGGCAGAGCTTTCGTCTTTGAACGAACTCCTAGATCGCATCGCCGCTTCGGGAATAGCCACAGACTACGACTGAATCGAGCTTAAAACCGATCAAGGAGAAATCGAGACCCTACCGGTCACCCAACAGATTGCGGTAGTCGTGGAGCAGGATGACGAGTTTTCTTCTATACTGAAGACGGACTATGTCCGGATCACCGACCAGGAAAAGCCGAATACCCACCCGCGAAAGGATGTGACCAGCCTTCCGAACATAGCATCGGACGACGGTCCTAAACAATCAGAAGATATTCCAGAACCCGGAATGTGAAGCCCGGAAGATCATCAGACTCCGCATGATCGGTTGGGTCGGGGTTCAGATTTAATTCCACCCACCCACCCGTATTTAGACACTCTCATGAGCATAAAACAGCAGTCTCAGGAAACAGTCCACCATTTCTAGGCCAGATTTCTCCTTGTCAAGGACAAGGTAAAAGATTGTCGTGACGAAGACGCAATATCAGCATTCTGCAACAATTGCGCGGACAAAGGAATCCTCAACGCCATCAATCGCCGCCGCATACTGAAATTCGCTGACTTAGCAACTATCGTACAAAAATACAGTGCGATGGAGAGCACCTGGAAAACTCAGGCAACTCGCTGGGAACTGCTTGTCCCAACTCAACTTCCCCCACAGGCGAAAAGGGTGCACCCTCGTGGCACGCCCAGTCCAACAGTCAAGAAACACAAAACCACTATGCGGCACGGCAGCGTTCTGACCGGGTGGCTCGATGGCCCATAAATACAACACCAGATGTCGTGGCAACCCACAGCCTTAGAGCATGTTGGATACTACGACAGGTAGCCAATAGCGGCGAGGATATCCTTATCAAGGAGGACTCAGAACGACATCCCCCAGTGGACGATAAAATATTGACGGTCTTTGAGACATTCGCTTCAAATAACAAGCGCAAAAGGGTGCTCCAGGAGCTCGCCAAAGTCTGCCAAATTGTTACGATAAACCCCTGGAATGACACAGCTATAACATTCAACGCCGGCGACGAACCAAAGTACAGAACAGTGCGAGCGCCAGCTGCGTTATTCCTCAGTCCCATCATGGACGGGTTTCGACTTACCAAGGTCCTCATGGACGGCGACAGCGGACTAAACCTCATTTATGAGGACACACTCGATAAAATGGAAATAGACAAGAGCCGCATCATGCAAAGCAACACAACCTTCCGAGGAATTATTCCTAGTCGGCAGGCGCGGTGCGCGGGCAAAATCACACTTGACGTAGTATTCGGCACGCCAGAGGACTACCGGTCTGAAGAAATAACTTTCCAAGTGGCCCCTTTCAGGAGCGGATATCACGCCCTGTTGGGGCGGGATGCTTTTACACGCTTTCAAGCCATACCCCATTACGGGTATATGAATCTCAAGATGCCCGGACCAAACGGTGTAATCACTCTCGTCAGTGATCCGAACATAGCATTCTGCGCCAAAAACAAAAACGCATCCGTGGCCCTGGAGGAGCTATCCGAAGCCCTCGCAGCCGACGAATTAACTGCACTACGCTCCATGGTGGACAGGGACGACGTAATCCTCGACAAACGCCCTAAATCCACATCATTTAAACCAGCAGAGGAAATAGTCAAATTCCAGGTCCACTCAACGGACCCCAAGAAGACAGCATCTATCAGAGCTCAACTGAACCGAACAGTTGACACTGCACTACGAGAATTCTTGCGTGAAAACTAAGACATATTCGCCTGGCACCCTTCAGATATGCCAAGGATCCCACGCGAGCTGGCCGAACATAGCCTCAATATATTAAAGGGGTTCAAACCGGTCAAGCAATCATTGCGACGCTTTTCCGAACCCAAGCGACAAGCAATGGGGGAAGAGCTGGCCAAACTCATCGAGGACGGATTCATTAGAGAAATCAAACACCCGGACTGGCTGGCCAACCTGGTGATGGTACCAAAGAAGGAGCGCTTATGCGTCGATTTCAAAGACCTCGATAAGGCTTGCCCTAAGGATCCCTTCCCCCTCCCCTGCATTGATCAAATCATCGACGCCACTGCAGGACACGACTCATTGTGTTTCCTTGATGCATATTCCGGATACCATCAAATCAAAATGAAGGAGTCCGATCAAGCCACAACAACATTTATCACCCCATATGGGCCATTTTTTGCTTCACCACCATGCCCTTTGGGCTCAAGAACGCAGGCGCCACATACCAACGCATGATTCAAACATGCCTAGAGAAACAGATCAGCAAAACAGTAGAAGCTTACGTCGATGACGTCGTCGTCAAAACTAGACACATCGAAACACTAATAGACGAATTGCGTCTTACATTCGATAACCTCCGGGCATATGACATTAAGCTCAACCTGGAAAAGTGCATCTTTGGCGTCCCCGCTGGAAAACAACTGTGCTTCATCGTCTCCAATAGAGGAATCGAAGCAAATAACCCAGCCAAAATCCGAGCTCTGTCACAACTGGCTAAGCCAACAGATCTTAAACAAGTTCAAAAGCTCGCGGGATGCGTAGCAGCTCTAAGCCGCTTTATCTCCAGATTGGGAGAAAAGGCACTGCCACTCTATCACCTTCTACGGCGAACCGACCACTTCGAGTGGACGGACGCGGCAACAGCCGGATTGGAGGAAATAAAAACCCTTCTTGCGAGCAATCCAATACTGGCCGCACCAAACGCCGGCGAACCGATGTTATTATACATATCGGCAACACACCAGGTAGTGAGCGCCGTACTCGTCGTCGAATGAGAATAGCACGGACATAAATTCCCGCTTCAGAAGCCAGTATACTACGTATCCACTGTCCTTACACCATGCAAATCTCGGTACCCTCATTATCAAAAAATAGCATATGCGGTCTTCATGGCATCCCGAAAGCTCCGTCACTACTTCCAGGAGTGTTCGGTCATGGTGGCCTCCGAAGTACCCCTCAATGACATCATAAACAACCGCGATGCTACAGGACGGATTGCCAAATGGGCCATTGAACTCCTCCCATTCGATATTACATATAAACCACGTCGAGCCATCAAGTCCCAAGTACTAGCCGACTTCGTCGCCGAATGGACAGAGGCCGAACTCCCTAAAGAGTATGGCACATACTCCAATTGGGTCATGTACTTCGATGGCACCAAAATGCTGGCAGGATTAGGAGTGGGGGTCGTTTTAACGTCCCCTACAGGAGACATCGTCCAGTACATTCTCCAAATACTATACACAGACTCCAATAATGCAGCCAAATACGAGGCCTTATTACATGGTCTCCGGATGGTTGTCTCCATGGGAATACAATGCCTAGAGGTACGCGGGGACTCGAACCTCGCAACATCTCAAATAAATAGAGATTTCGACGCTAAAGATCTAAAGATGGCAGCGTATCGTAATGCAGTCATCAAAATGTCGGACCAGTTTGAAGGACTCGAGTTCCATCATGTGGCCCGAGAAAGTAATCAAGTGGCGGACATTCTTGCTCGTACCGGCGCTAGGCGCGAACCCGTCCCACCTAATATTTTCCTGGAAAGGCTCTTTAAGCCATCCGTGGTGTGGCAAGGGGGAAATGGCAATACAAGTCCAGAATCAAACATAATCCAAGATCTCAGAAACACCGATGTCGTCGGGGGCTCAGCCATCGAAATAACACCATCGGCGCATCTCATCATGGCAGTCATTGCCCCATGGACCGAACCCTTCCTGGCCTACCTAAATAGGAAAGAGCTTCCCGATGACCAGAATGAGGCCCGCTGCATTGTCCGACGTTCAAAAGCCTAAAAGGTTCATGATGGAGAGCTCTACAAGAAAAGCGCCACCAGAGTCCTACAATGATGTATATCCGAGGAAGAGGGGCGGCAGCTCTTGGCTGAAATCCATGCCGGATTCGGCGGTCACCACGCCGCAGCTCGGGCCCTTGTTAGCAAGGCCTTCCGTATATGATTTTATTAACCGACGGCCCGAGCAGATGCACAGGACCTTGTCCAACGTTGCATCGGATGCCAACTCTTTTCCAATCAAAGCCATATGCCCCCCCACCGCCCTACAAACAATCCCCATCACTTGGCCTTTTGCGGTCTGGGGACTCGATATGGTCGAACCCCTTAAAGGGGGAAGCCATAAGAAAAAATATCTACTGGTTATGGTGGACAAATTCACTAAGTGGATAGAGGCTAAACCGGTCAAAACGGCCGAATTCGGCCCGGTGATAGACTTCATATCCAGTGTGGTGCATCGTTATGGTGTTCCACACAACATCATCACTGACAACGGCTCTAATTTCACAGCTGACGAGGTAAAAACTTGGTGTACTAATCTGGGTATTAAACTCGATTACACGTCCGTCTACCACCCACAGACCAACGGTCAAGTCGAACGAGCCAATGGTCTCATTATGAATGGCATCAAGCCCAGACTAGTGCGGTCCTTGAAAGAATCAGACAAGCACTGGGTTGAGGAGCTCGACACCGTACTCTGGGGGCTGCGGACCACGCCCAATAGCACTACCGGATGCACACCTTTCTTCATGGTGTATGTCGCAGAGGCCGTATTGCCCTGCGATATTATTCATGACTCACCCCGAGTGCGTATGTATGAAGAGAGAGAAGCCGAGCTTGATCGGCAGGATGTCCTAGATGCCCTGGAGGAGGAACGCGATGTCGCAAAAGCCCGTTCAGCATTTTACCAATAGCAGGCTTGAAGATATCAAAGCAGGGAAGTACGGGCAAAGACTTACAACGTTGGCGAACTCATTCTACGCCTGCCGGAGAAGAAAAAGGACAAACTCAAGCCCAAATGGGAGGGTCCCTTCATAATTGATGAAGTCCTCACCGGAGGGGCGTACCGTCTTCGCGATGCATCAGACAATCGCCTCGAGCCGAACCCCTGGAACGCGACCAGACTCCGAAGATTCTATGCCTAGCGTCAAACCCCATGTTCGTCTCCTCCTCCCGTGTAGCTTCCATTATTTTTTTCTCTTTGTCGATTATTTTCTTCTTTCTTGCTTTAAAGCTTCGATACGGCCAGACCACACAACATCGACACATACATCTTTAAACATCTATGTTACTTGTACCTGGGGGCTTCTCCAACAGAAGTTCTTGTCATTTCTTGAGGATTAAGCTCCTCACATATGAGTTTTTCTATATGTACCTTTTCTTCGCCACTATATGCATCGATATGACTTAAGTTTTGGCCAAGCTGGGTTGCCTGGCTCCTGTCTTTATGCCCTACGTTCCCTTTGTTCGCCTAGGGCATAAAGGGAGCACCTCTACGATTATTACTGCGGGGTTATCCGGATGTGTACCTCAGACTGGGTGAAGCCGAAAGCTAGCGTTCTTAAAGGAATATTCGGTTGATGAATTAAAGATGTTTTCTAAACTCACTCCATTGTGCACCCCCAGAAGTCATACAAATTGTGGTGCTCGCATCACATTTCAGATATGTACATTAAATGAATGCACACCCAGGGAAAGGAACCCTTAACGGAACTATTCTCTCTGGAAGATGTTTCTTACGACCTTAATGTAATATAACATAGCTAGCCGGATACAACTTGTCTGTTCAAGAAACTACGACCCCTACGCCTAGTTTTCCAAGCATATCCCAGCCTATTCGGCCGCAACAGTATTTGGAAACACTCCGCACCTTAGAGTCCGGAGGTTGAAGCGAAAAGGTCTGCCATGACAAATGATATACAATTTAGCTAGATGAGGAAAGTACACAGTCATTTGAACTCGAACACCTCTTCCTCTACACCTTCCAACAGGCAGTCTAACTTAAAATCCTGTTGGGAATATTTGGTGGCCACCTCTACTTGGCCATATACTGTACTAACAGGAATTTCTTCCACATTCGGCCCTACCGGCCCGACACGAGCCATGTGATTAGGATCCAGCTTGGTATAGCGCATCTTCACCATGGCCCAGGCCTCTCGCGCACCTTCTCGGCAGGCAGATATCTCCCACAGCCAGATACGCCGCCGCGCTCCCTTGAACAACTCTACCAGCTTTTCCATGCTTCCTGGAGTGGAGTCGGATGGCCATAAAGCCTAGGCTACACTCCGCACAGCCTGCCGAGCTTGCTCGTGCAACTACGACAGCTCCTGCAGAAGATCATTTGATGACCCGGACACTTCCTCTTCGGGGCAGTTCGTCAACACACCTGCAATTACAGCTATATCAGCTACCGCCACCTCCAAACTATTATAAGACAAAAGCTTCTTGTTCTCCTTCACAGAGCCCGCTAGTTGCGCTTGCACATCTTTCAGCTCTTCACGTAGGTTGATGTTCGAATCCTGGAGTTTCTTTTTCTCTTCAACAACCTTTGTCAATACATGCTCGCCCGCTGCTAGTAGCTTTTTGGCCCCGTGTTCTTCGCCTTGAGCGGCGTCAAGCTGCTCTCGAACTTGGTCTAAATGACCCAACACAAGGATTAGAACCCAAACTCACACTATCAGTGTAGCCTTATGAATTTTCGATGGAGGAAAATATTACCTGGAGATGCATTGTATTTCTCCAGTTCGGTGTTAGAAGCAAGCAGCTGGCGCTGACACTTTTCTAGTTCCTGAGCCAGCTGGGTATTCTTCTCCGTAAGCAGCTGGTTGTACATTGATACTTAGATCAGTTGTTTCAACTCCTTTAAGTCTCGGGGGCTACTGGCATATGGTTATCATAGTCAGACAAAGCGAATTTACCTACACATCTTTCAAATGTTGCTTTGCAGCCCTGCTAATCCCATCTCAAGCAGCCCGGATGTATGCATCGGCTACGTTGAAGGCGTTAAGCGACCCTTCCGAAAAGCCAGGATCTTGTAAAATGGCCCGGCGGTGTCGATGATTCATAGCACTCTCCACTTCATAGTTGGTGTCAGATACATCATCCGAGTCCTCGACTGGAGGACAATCTGGCGTCGCCCCTGCATCGGCCCCGTCTTCATGGCAGGATTTGAATCCTGGCTGTAGGAAGTACAGACACTCGGACCCTCAGATATAGTCCGGCGTGTCTTCCTCCTGGCAAATGGGAAACAGGAAGGTCACGGTTGGGCATGACTGCTCAGGGGAAGATTGGCGAATTCGTACCTCTTCGATGAAGGCATGGTCGTATCTTCATTTGCTTTCCTCTTGGAAGGATTGTCCGGCGCGGGAGCCGATCTCTTCGAAATCACGGAACGTCTCCCCTGTGAAGCACGACACAGTGCGATGGGTGAGACGGAATAATAGCACTCTTTCAGGGAGGGTGTTTCATAATTATTTACATGAGAAGCAGGAAGAAGGCTAGGGTAGTCTGCGGTAATGGCCACTTATGTGCCGCCATAGCTTGTCTGGTAGAACACTCCCCTCGCAAGCACCACGAATATATCTGGATCCTCTTCAAACCCAGGATCTAGTTCCCGGTTGTGGGTCTCCGGCTGTGGGGCAGGACTACGAAGTCCTTCAGTGACCTTCCGCCAGTGCTTCATAACAAACAGACTTGAAATTTATCAAAAGTAATCCAGAAGGGGAATGAGTAAAATCGAAGGATCGAAGCTTACCCAACTGGGAGGATTATACATAGAATATCCATCTCTATGCTTAATGCCAAGAAACTCCTCTTCTTCCCCTTTAAAAAGCTCGACCAATATTTTGGCCGGAGCGGCAGGGGTATCCGGACCCTTCCGGCCATAACGGGAGGCGTCATCCTCTCCATTATAGTGCCACATGGGCAGCCCTCTGTATTGTAGCGGCTGGACCCCATGCACTATGGAGATCGCCATCACCTCGATTATTGTAAGACCGGACTAGGCGAGCATCTTTATCTTGCTCATAAGCTGGCGAACTTATGTGTTGTCCTCATCTTCCAGACTCTGAGGACGCCAACTGTGGCGTTTCTTCAGCGGAACGCTTGCAAATTCAGGAAGACCCTTTCGAAATGGGTCGGGAAGCGTGACTTCCTCAATATAGAACCATTCAGAAGGCCATTCTTCGGATGCCTTCCTTGGTGTACCGGACAGATATCCGGTATCAGCGATGCGCCATACTTCAGCTCCGCCCACTTCAAATATGGACCCCTCGTGATTACGCGGGACAAGGAAGAACAACTTCCTCCATAGCTCAAAGTGAGCCTTGATACCCAGGAATAATTCACATAAAGCAACATAACCCGCGATGTGCAGAACGGAGGCAGGGGTGAAGTTGTGCAACTGGAGGCCATAGTATTCCAGAAGCCCTCAAAGGAACGGATGAATGGGGAATCCAACGCCCCTCAGCAGGTAGTGGACGAAACATACTCGCTCTCCCCCGGATGGATTGGGGGAGTCCTCTGCCTGAATCTCACCGTTGAAGGAATCTAGCCCCGCTCGAACAGGAACTAGATCTGCGGGGGGAAGAAATCCCTGCGTCTGCGGCTCCGTCAATTGACTGTGGGACACTGAACACCTCTCCCAGTGGGATTTCTCTGGGCCGGAATGGGTGGAGGATCTGGGGACGCTAGCCATGCTGGAATGGTTTCTCCCAAGCAGTTTCCAGGGATTTCCTCTGTATGGTGCCGAATGGATCTAGGATCTGATCTCTTTAATAGGTGGTCCCCCTTGCATAGGCGGGGTGTTATTTGAAAAATTTCCCTGACCTTCCGCCTTCACTTGACGCATGGGAGGCGAAGTTATTTACCACGCAGAAGCCGAGGGGAGTGACATGGAACCGATGGCCAAATGCATCACTTGGAGATAATTAAAGGAGGAACCCGCCTTGCAATGTCAAAGACAATTTGTGCGCCGAACACCTCGCTATTCAAGACTGGTTCGGGGCTACCGAGGGAGTCCTGGATTAAGGGGTCCGCAGGCGTCCCGCCTGTTGTCTATTGGGCCGGACTGATGGGCTGTGAATACATGAAGGCCGAAGACTATACCTGAGTACAGATTGGACTCTCCTTGGTGTGGAAGGTAAGCTTGGCGACCGACTATGAAGATTCCTTCCTATGTAACCGACTCTATGTAAACCCTAGATCCCCCAGGTGTCTATATAAACCGAAGGGATAGTCCGGAAGGGACACATTCATTACCATAGTCATATAGGTTAGGCTTTTAGGGTTTAGCCATCACGATCTCGTGGTAGATCAATTCCTGTAACACCCACATTCATCAATATCAATCATGCAGGACGTAGGGTATTACCTCCATAGAGAGGGCCCGAACCTGGGTAAACATTGCGTCCCCTGTCTCCTGTTACCATCGATCCTAGACGCATAGTTCGGGACCCCCTACCTGAGATTCCATCGTTTTTGACACCGACACCAGGCTTGATGGTAGATAATTGCTATCTTCCGAATCCTCATGATCAACAAGTACGTCGGGGTTAACTTGGCCCTCCTCCCACTCATCCTACTCGGATGCAGGCTCGACGGGGTTGTCAGGGTCTTTGGCATCATCCGGGGTGTTGTTATCTCCGGTGCCAGTATTGCTATCCTTTTCATGACGAGATCGTGAGCAGCGCCGCTGACGTCGGCATTTAGGTGGCGCCTCGACAGGCTTGTCCTTAATCGGATCTTGAGTGCCATCGTCGTCCTTCTTTTTCGGTGTATACACCATGTACACATTGTAAGTAGAAGTGGTCGTCCAACGCCCGGTGATGGGTGGGTTTAGGTGTTGTTCGGCTCCGACATCATCGTCCATACCATCGATGTCTTCGGAGGCGTACTCTAGCATGTCGGTTAGGTCCTCGACAATGGCTATTAAGTGGGTGGTGGGTGGGATGTAAAATTCCCCACTCTCAGCCCCCAGTTCAGGCTGGGCATAGTTCGAAAAGGACGCCTTCGTAATGGCGAGAGATCGCATTAGGTCCAGCGCCTGGTTTAGGAGCGAAACCTGGACAGGCGACTAAGGATCTGCGGAGTTGGGTCCGGTAATCACCTCTTGGCCGAGCTCGGTAGACGCAGACCTCGAGGGTTCGGAGTTGACATCCAGAGATGAGTCTGGCTTCCCGATGACAAGGAGAGTCCTATTGGACTCCGGTCCCGTTGATTGCATGGTCACCTCCGGGTCTCCGGCAGGTAACTCCATAAACAGGGTGAGTCCGGCAGGGTTTATTCTCCCATCTTCAGACAGGGTGGCCCACTCTGGATTTAAGGCTAGGGTGGGTATGAGGGTCGATCCCTGAGCAGAGTCTGATGGTGGATCCGACGGGCTTCCTTCATGTAGATGAGGAGCGGCGGCCGAGGTAGAGAATCCTTCGAAGATCAAGTCTCCTAGGATATCAGCGATATAATTCAAGCTTCTGAACCTGATCTGATGCCCAGGGGCATAGCTGTTGAATTGGCATGCAGAGCGAAGCAAACACAAAGAGCTAACCAAGAAGAAAGGTTTCTCCGGAAACAACATGATTGCTGACTACAAGTTGAGCCATCGATTCTATTGACGACACAATGGAACTTCAATGAAAGCACCAATGTCGGTGTCAAAACCAGCCGATCTCGGGTAGGGGATCCCGAACTATGAGTTTGAAGATCGAGGGTAACAAAGGACAAGGGGGACATAGTGTTTACCTAGGTGTAACGCCCAAGATGCGGCTATATCTCCCACGTGGCGAGGCATGACTTAGAGGCATAACTGCATTTTGGTATGATCGCAAGAAGGCTCATATTCACAGAATCCCATGTAAATGAACAAGGAAGTAAATAGTTGGATTACAATCGCCATGTCACAGAATGATCAAATTATTCATACATCAAACAGAGTACACACAAGGTCCGACTACGAACGAATCCAAATGAAAAGAAAACAACCCCCATGCTAAGTCCCGATCGTCCCTACCTGGCACCACTACTGATCATCCGGAAAGGAAACATAGTAATGGCCAATGTCTTTGTCGAACTCCCACTTGAGCTTGGTGGCATCACCGGCATTGGTATCATCGGCACCTGCAACTGTTTTGTAGTATATGTGAGTCACGAAGACTCAGCAATCTCAAAACCCGTGAGATCAAGAGTATTTAAGCTTAAAGGTAGGATGTGGTTATAAGGTGGAGTTGTAGCAAGCACTAAGAAAATATGGTGGCTAACATACGAGTACAAGGGTAAGCTGAAAAACTATGCAATGGACGCAGAGCTAGAAGTGATCAAGAAGTGATCCTAAGCTACTTACGTCTAAACATAACCCCACCGTGTACTGTTCCCGAACCTCATCAAAAAGACACCATCATGGTTACACATGCGGTTGGTGTATTTTAATTAAGTCAAGTGTCAAGTTCTGTACAACTGGATATTAACAAATTCCCATCTGCCACATAACCACGGGCACGACTCTCGAAACTTTAAACCTTGCAGGGGTGTCCCAACTTAGCCCATGACAAGCTCATGATCAGTGGAGACAATCCACCATTGCGGACACCCCTAGTATTCTCGGAATCCCGGTGCACAAGCTCTTCGAAGAAAGGAAAACTATCCCAAGGAGATCTCTCGGTGAGTCAGACCAGTGTCCAGAGCCGCGCGCTCTCCATCTACGGACTCATCCGTCTATGCTAAGTGGACGATAGCCAAAATACCTCGAGTTGCCCCGAGGCGGCACCACCAACTGCTGGGTAGGTAGACCAACACTCATGAGGAGCACTAGCCCGGGGGTTGATTAAGAATCCTCGGGTTAATTACTCCCTATGAAAATTTTAGTTTTTATTAGGCAAATGGTAAAACCAATGTTGAATCTCCTCTGGAAAGCTTTACTTTAGGCTAAGAGACAAGGGGGGGGGGCATAACACCCCGACCGTGTTAGGAACGCAAAATTCAAGGAACATAACACCGGTATGACGGAAACTAAGGTGGCAAGAGTGGAACAAAATACTGAGCAAAAGGCCAAGACTTCCACCCTTTTCCAAGTATATAGATGCATTAATTCAATAAGAGATATTGTGATATCCCAACATATCCATGTTCCAACATGGAACAACCTGCATAGCACCCGCAACTAGCAACGCTATAAGAGGGGCTGAGCAAAAGCGGTAACCTAGCCAAACAACGGTTTGCTAGGAAGGTGAGTTAGAGGCTTGACATGGCAATATGGGAGGCTTGATAAACAAGTGGTACGTAGCGTGACATAGCGATAGAACGAACAACTAGCAAGCAAAGATAGAAGTTGAAGAAAATATGCCCTAGAGACAATAATAAAGTTGTTATTTATATTTCCCTATATCATGATAAATGTTTTTTATTCATGCAAGAATTGTATTAACCGGAAACTTAGTACATGTGTGAATACATAGACAAACAGAGTGTCCCTAGTATGCCTCTACTAAACAGAGGGGTTAATGGGCCTTCATGGGCCTTAGTGGAAGAGGGGGGAGGCGGCCAAGTGGAGGCGCCCCCCAAGCCCAATCCGAATTGGGGGGCGGGGGCGGCCCCCCTTTCCTTCTCCCCCTCTTCCTCTTTCCTTCCCCTCCTAGTTGGACTAGGAAAGGGGGAACCTACTTCTAGTAGGAGTAGGATTCCTCCCTTTGGGGCACGCCCCATGAGGCCGTCTGGCCCCCTCCTCCCCTCCTTTATATACGGGGGAGAGGGGCACACCATAGACACACAAGTTGATTTCTTAGCGATGTGTGGTGCCCCCCTCCACAGATTTCCACCTCGGTCATATTGTCGTAGTGCTTAGGCGAAGCCTTGCGTCGGTAACTTCGTCATCACCGTCACCACGCCATCGTGTTGACAAAACTCTCCCTCGGCCTCGGCTGGATGTAGAGTTCGAGGGACGTCACCGAGTGAACGTGTGCAGATCACGGAGGTGCCGTGCGTTCGGTACTTGATCGGTTGGATCACGAAGACATTCGACTACATCAACCGTGTTACTAAACGCTTCCGCTTTTGATCTACAAGGGTACATGGACACACTCTCCCCGCTCGTTGCTATGCTTCTCCTAGATAGATCTTGTGTGATCGTAGGATTTTTTTTTGAAATACTATGTTCCTCAATAGTGGCATCCGACCCAGGTCTATGCGTAGATGTTATATGCACGAGTAGAACACAAAGAGTTGGGGGCGATAATAGTCATACTGCTTACCAGCATGTCATACTTTGATTCGGCGTTATTGTTGGATGAAGCGGCCCAGACCGACATTACATGACCGTGTTCATGAGACTGGTTCTACCGTCGTGCTTCGCACATAGGTGGCTAGTGGGTGTCTTTTTCTCCAACTTTAGTTGAATCGAGTTTGACTATGCCCGGTCCTTGTTAAAGGTTAAAACAACACAATTTACGAAAAATCGTTGTGGTTTTGATGCGTGGGTAAGAACGGTTCTTGCTAGAAGCCCGTAACAGCCACGTAAAACATGCAACAACAAAGTAGAGGACGTCTAACTTGTTTTTGCAGGTCTTGCTGTGATGTGATATGGTCAAGACGTGATGATATATAAATTGTTGTATGACATGATCATGTGTTGTAAAAGTTATCGGCAACTGGCAGGAGCCTTATGGTTGTCGCTTTATTGTATGAAATGCAATCGCCATGTAATTGCTTTACTTTATCACTAAGTGGTAGCGGTAGTCATAGTAGCAATAGCTAGCGAGATGACAACGATGCTTCAATGGACATCAAGGTGTCAAGTCAGTGACGATGGTGATCATGACGGTGCTTGGGAGATGGAGATCAAAGGCACAATATGATGATGGCCATATCATATCACTTTTTGATTGCATGTGATGTTTATCTTTTTATGCATATTATTTTTCTTAGTACAGCGATAGCATTATAAGATGATCTCTCACTAAATTTCAAGGTACAAGTGTTCTCCCTGAGTATGCACCATTGCGACAGTTCGTCGTGCCGAGACACCACGTGATGATCGGGTGTGATAAGCTCTACGTTCACATACAACGGGTGCAAGCCAGTTTTGCACACGCAGAATACTCGGGTTAAACTTGACGAGCCTAGCATATGCAGATATGGCCTCAGAACACCGAGACCGAAAGGTCGAGCGTGAATCATATAGTAGATATGATCAACATAGTGATGTTCACCATTGAAAACTACTCCATTTCACGTGATGATGGGACATGGTTTAGTCGATATGGATCACGTGATCACTTAGATGATTAGAGGGATATCTATCTAAGTGGGAGTTCTTAAGTAATTTGATTAGTTGAACTTTAATTTATCATGAACTTAGTCCTGATAGTATTTGCAAATTATGTTGTAGATCAATAGCTCGTGACGTAGCTCCCTGTTTATTTTCTATATGTTCCTAGAGAAAACTAAGTTGAAAGATGATAGTAGCAATGATGCAGACTAGGTCCGTGATCTGAGGATTATCCTCATTGCTGCACAGAAGAATTATGTCCTTGATGCACCACTAGGTAAAGAACTATTGCAGGAGCAGATGTAGATGTTATGAACGTTTGACAAGCTTGGTATGATGACTATTTGATAGTTTAGTGCACCATACTTTACGGCTTAGAACCGGGACTTCAAAAATGTTTTGAAACACCAAGGAGCATATGAAATGTTCCAAGAGTTGAAATAAGTATTTCAGACTCATGCCTGAGTCGAGAGGTATGAGACCTCTGACATGTATTTTGCCTACAAGATGGAGGAGAATAGCTCAACCAATGAGCATGTGCTCAGAATGTCTGAGTACTACAATCACTTGAATCAAGTGGGAGTTAATCTTCCAGATAAGATAGTGATTGACAGAGTTCTCTAGTCACTATCACCAAGTTACTGGAACTTCGCGATGAACTATAATATGCAAGGGATGACAAAACGATTCCCCGAGCTTTTCATGATGCTGAAATCTGCGAAGGTAGAAATAAAGAAAAGCATCAAGTGTTGATGATAGACAAGACCACTAGTTTCAAGTAAAAGGGCTAGGGAAAGAAAGGGAACTTCAAGAAGAATGGCAAGCAAGTTGCCACTCCCATGAAGAAGCCCAAAGCTAGACCCAAGCCTGAAACTGAGTGCTTCTACTGCAAAGGAAATGGTCACTGGAAGCGGAACTGCCCCAAATACTTGGCAGATAAGAAGAATGGAAAAGTGAACAAAAGTATATATGATATACATGTTATTGATGTGTACTTTACTAGTGTTCATAGTAGCCCCTGGGTATTTGATACTGGTTTAGTTGCTATGATTAGTAACTTGAAACAAGAGTTACAAAATGAAAAAAAGACTATTTGAGGGCGAGGTGACGATTGGAAGTGATTCCAAGGTTGATAAGATCACCATCACACTTCCTTTACCTTCGGGATTAGTGTTGAACGGAAAATAAATGTTATTTGTTGTTTGCGTTGAGCATAATATGATTGGATCATGTTTATTGAAATACGGTTATTCATTTCAGTCAAAGAATAATTGTTATTCTATTTACATTAATAAAACCTTCTGTGGTCATACACCCAAGGTCAATGGTTTATTGAATCTCGATTGTAGTGATACACATATTCATAATGTTGAAGCTGAATGATGCAAGGTTAATAATGATAGTGGAACTTATATGTGGCACTGCCATTTAGGTCATATTGGTGTAAAGAGCATGAATAAACTCCATGCTGATGGGCTTTTGGAATCACTTGATTATAAATCACTTGATGCTTGCGAACCATGCCTCATGGGCAAGATGACAAAGACTCTGTTCTCCGCAACAATGGAGCGAGCAACTGACTTATTGGAAATAATACATACTGATGTATGCGGTCCGATGAGTGTTGAGGCTCGCGGTGGGTATCATTATTTTCTGACCTTCACAAATGATTTGAGAACATATGGGTATATCTACTTAATGAAACATAAGTCTGGAACATTTGAAAAGTTCAAAGAATTTTAGAGTGAAGTGGAAAATCATCGTAACAAGAAAATAAAGTTTTTACGATCTGATCGCGGAGACGAATATTTGAGTTACGAGTTTGGTCTTCATTTGACACAATGTGGAATAGTTTCACAACTCACGCCACCTGGAACACCACAGCGTAATGGTGTGTCCAAATGTCATAACCGTACTTTATTAGATATGGTGCGATCTATGATGTCTCTTACCGATTTATCACTATCATTTTGGGGTTATGCATTAGAGACAACTGCATTCACGTTAAATAGGGCACCATCTAAATCCGTTGAGACGACACCATATGAATTGTGGTTTGCCAAGAAACCCAAGTTGTCGTTTCTTATATCTTTGTGGTTGCGATGCTAATGTGAAAAAGCTTCAACCTGATAAGCTCGAACCCAAATCGGACAAATGTGTCTTCAGAGGATACCCAAAAGAAAATGTTGGGTACACCTTCTATCGTAGATCCGAAGGCAAGATCTTTGTTGCTAAGACTAGATCCTTTCTAGAGAAGGAGTCTCTCTTGAAAGAAGTGAGTGGGAGGAGAGTAGAAATTGATGAGGTAGTTGTAGCTTCTCCCTTATTGGAAAGTAGTTCATCACAGAAATCAGTTCCAGTGATTCCTACACCAATTAGTGAGGAAGCTAATGATGATGATCATGAAACATCTGATCAAGTTACTACGGAACCTCGTAGGTCAACCAAAATAAGATCCGCACCAGAGTGGTATGGTAATCTTGTTCTAGAGGTCATGTTACTTGACCATGAAAAACCTACGAACTATGAGGAAGCGATGATGAGCCTAGATTCCGCGAAATGGCTTGAGGCCATGAAATCTGAGATGGGGTCCATGTGTGAGAACAAAGTATGGAGTTTGATTGACTTGCCCGATGATCGGCGAGCCATTAAGAATAAATGGATCTTCAAGAGGAAGATGGACGCTGATAATAGTGTTACTATCTACAAAGCTCGAATTTTCGCAAAAAGTTTTCGACAAGTTCAAGGTGTTGACTACGATAAGATTTACTCACTCGTAGTGATGCTTAAGTCTGTCCGAATCATGTTAACAATTGCCACATTTTATGAAATCTGGCAAATGGATGTCAAAACTACATTCCTTAATGGATTTCTTAAAGAAGAGTTGTATATGATGCAACAAGAAGGTTTTTTCAATCCTAAAGGTGCTAGCAAAGTGTGCAAGCTCCAGCGATCCATCTATGGACTGGTGCAAGTATCTCGGAGTTGGAATATACGCTTTGATAAGTTGATCAAAGCATATAGTTTTATACAGACTTGCGGTGAAGCTTGTATTTACAAGAAAGTGAGTGGGCACTCTACAGACTTTGTGATAAGTATATGTGAATGACATATTGTTGATCGGAAATGATGTAGAATTTTCAGGAAAGCATAAAGGAGTGTTTGAAAGGATTTTTTTTCAAAGAAAGACCTCGGTGAAGCTACTTACATATTGGGCATCAAGATCTATAGAGATAGATCAAGACGCTTGATAAGATTTTTCAATGAGTACATACCTTGACAAGATTTTTGAAGTAGTTCAAAATGGAACAATCAAAGAAGGACTTCTTGCCTGTATTGCAAGGTGTAAAGTTGAGTATGAGTCAAAACATGACCATGACAGAAAATAGAAATAGAATGAAAAGTCATTCCCTATGCCTCAGTCATAGGTTCTATAAAGTATGTTATGTTGTGTACCGGTCCTATTGTGTACCTCACCATGAGTTTGGCAAGAGGGTACAATAGTGATCCAGGAGTGGATCACTGAACGGCGGTCAAAATTATCCTTAGTGGAATAAGGAAATGTTTCTCGGTTATGGAGGTGAAAAAGAGTTCATCGTAAAGAGTTACGTTGATGCAAGCTTTGAAACCAATCTGGATGACTCTAAGTCTCGATCCAGATACATATTGGAAGTGGGAGCGATTAGCCAGAGTATCTCCATGTAGATATAGAAAAATTTGCAAAATACTTACGGCTCCGAATGTGGCAGACTCGTTGACTAAACTTCTCTCATAAGCAAAACATGATCACACCTTAGTACTCTTTGGGTGTCAATCACATAGCAATGTGAACTAGATTATTAACTCTAGTAAACCCTTTGGGTATTAGTCACATGGAGATGTGAACTAATCACAAGAAGATGTGAACTATTGGTGTGAAACCACATGACGATGTGAACTAGATTATTGACTCTAGTGCAAGTGGGAGACTGAAGGAAATATGCCCTAGAGGCAATAATAAAGTTGTTATTTATATTTCCTTATATCATGATAAATTTTTATTATTCATGCTAGAATTGTATTAACCGGAAACTTAGTACATGTGTGAATACATAGACAAACAGAGTGTCCCTAGCATGCCTCTACAGGACTAGCTCGTTAATCAAAGATGGTTAAGTTTCCTAGCCATAGACATGTGTTGTCATTTGATGAATGGGATCACATCATTAGAGAATGATATGAAGGACAAGACCCATCCGTTAGCTTAGCACGATGATCGTTTAGTTTATTGCTATTGCTTTCTTCATGATTTATTCATGTTCCTATGACTATGAGATTATGCAACTCCCGAATACCGGACGAACACTTAGTGTGCTATCAAACTTCACAACGTAACTGGGTGATTATAAAGATGCTCTATAGGTGTCTCCGATGGTGTTTGTTGAGTCGGCATAGATCGAGATTAGGACTTGTCACTCCGGTTGTCGGAGAGGTATCTCTGGGCCCTCTCAGTAATGCACATCACTATAAGCCTTGCAAGCAATGTGACTAATGAGTTAGTTGCAGGATGATGCACTACGGAACGAGTAAAGAGACTTTCCGGTAATGAGATTGAACTAGGTATGACGATACCAACGATCGAATCTCGGGCAAGTAACATACCGATGAAAAAATGGAACAAAGTATGTTGTTCTGCAGTTTGACCGATAAAGATCTTTGTAGAATATGTAGGAACCAATATGAGCATCCAGTTTCCGTTATTATTTATTGACCGGAGATGAGTCTCGGTCATGTCTACATAGTTCTCAAACTCGTAGGGTCCGCATGCTTAACGTTCGATGACTATATGTATTGTGAGTTATGTGATTTGATGTACCGAAGGTTGTTTGGAGTCCCGGATGTGATCATGGACATGACGAGGAGTCTCGAAATGGTCGAGACATGAAGATTGATATATTGGAAGATTATGTTTGGACACGGAAAGGTTTCAGATAGGTTCGGGCATTTTCCGGAGTACCGGGGGGGTGTTACCGGAACCCCAGGGGGGTTAATGGGCCTTCATGGGCCTTGGTGGAAGAGAGGAGGAGGCGGCCAGGTGGAGGCGCGTGACCCCAAGCCCAATCCGAATTGGGGGGGATTTCCTTCTCTCCCTCTTCCTCTTTCCTTCCCCTCCTAGTTGGACTAGCAAAGGGGGAACCTACTCCTAGTGGGAGTAGGATTCCTCCCCTTGGGGCGCGCCCCATGAGGCCGGCCGGCCCCCTCCTCCCTTCCTTTATATATGGGGGAGGGGGGCACCCCATAGACACACAAGTTGATTTCTTAGCGGTATGCGATGCCCCCCTCCACAGATTTCCACCTCGGTCATATTGTCGTAGTGCTTAGGCGAAGCCCTGCGTAGGTAACTTCATCATCACCGTCACCACGCCGTCGTGCTAATGAAACTCTCCCTCGGCCTCAGCTGGATCTAGAGTTTGAGGGACGTCACCGAAATGAACGTGTGCAGATCGCTGAGGTGCCGTGCGTTTGGTACTTGATCGGTTGGATCACGAAGACGTTCGACTACATCAACCGTGTTACTAAACGCTTCCACTTTCGGTCTACAAGGGTACGTGGACACACTCTCCCCGCTCGTTGCTATGCTTCTCCTAGATAGATCTTGCGTGATCGTAGGAATTTTTTGAAATACTATGTTCCTCAACAGAAGTGATATCGGGGGTAATGATCATTGTCGGTGTCAAAACCGGCGGATCTCGGGTAGGGGGTCCCGAACTGTGCGTCTAGGCCGGATGGTAACAGGAGGCAGGGGACACGATGTTTTACCCAGGTTCGAGCCCTCTTGGTGGAGGTAAAACCCTATGTCCTACTTGATTAATATTGATGATGTGGGTAGTACAAGAGTAGATCTACCACGAGATCAGAGAGGCTAAACTCTAGAAGCTAGCCTATGGTATGATTGTATGTTATGGTTGTTGTCCTACGGACTAAAACCCTTCGGTTTATATAGACACCGGAGAGGGTTAGGGTTACACAAGGTCGGTTACAAAGGAGGAGATATCCATATCCGTACTGCCTAGCTTGCCTTCCACGCCAAGTAGAGTCCCATCCGGACACGAGACGAAGTCTTCAATCTTGTATCTTCATAGTCTAACAGTCTGGCCAATGGAGATAGTCCGGCTGTTCAGAGACCCCCTAATCCAGGACTCCCTCAGTAGCCCCTGAACCAGGCTTCAATGATGATGAGTCCAGCGCGCAGTATTGTCTTCGGCATTGCAAGGCGGGTTCCTTCTCCTAATATACCGCAGAAGAATTTGAATACGAGGATAGTGTCCGACCCTGCAAAATAAGTTCCACATTCCACCGTAGAGAGAATAATATTTTCATAGATCTAATTTGCTGGCTTGTTTTGGCAGCATGACATTATGTCATGGCCCGGTGATTATTCGAACCGTTTCTTTTAACCAACCCCGCACATAACGCGAGGCAGTTTTTCGACACGTCTTGTCAAAGAAGAGATCGTTCCCCCTTATTATGGGATTCTCATCAATACGGGCGTGGGTAACCCAACCGCGCCATCAATTGCGGCGCTTAGGGGATAAGCGAGTTTTACCAGGCAAGTGGGGACAATTAGTTTCGTCCGCCCATATAAAGGGATAAGGATTCACCTTTCTATCCACGCCTTCTTCCTCCCTTACCCATCTGTTTTCGCACACTCGAGCTCTAGCGCCCAAGTCCGCACTTCCCACCTCGACCCTCTCCAATCATGTCCGGAGCGGGAGGCAAGTGGATGGTCTCCTCCATCACGGGGGAGACATCAAGAAACTGAGGAGAGCCGGATACCTGCCCTACGACATCGCGCACTGGCTCCCAGATGAGGGGCAGCTCATCCCCACGGCCAGGCCCCATGAGAGGGTGGTAATCCTCACCCATTTCCTCCGCGGACTGGGATTCCCTCTCCATCCCTTCGTCCGGGGGCTCATGTTTTATTACGGCCTGGATTTCCACGATATGGCCCCGAACTTCATCCTCAATATCTCGGCGTTTATCGTCGTGTGCGAGGCCTTCCTCCGCATCAAGCCCCACTTCGGCTTATGGATGAAGACCTTCAATGTCAAGCCGAAGGTGGTGGGCGGCCGCCAGGCGGAGTGCAGAGGCGCCATGGTGGGCAAGATGCCTAACATAACATGGCTCGAGGGCTCCTTTGTGGAAACCATAAAGGGGTGGCAATCAGGGTGGTTCTATATCACCGAGCCGCGTGACCCCGCATGGGTAGCGGCCCCCGAGTTCCGATCTGGAATGCCCATGCAGCTCACCTCCAGGAAAGAGAAGGGTCTGTCCTAGGGTAGTTCGAAAGAGCTGACCGGACTCCAAACATGTATTCAAAACATGGTGGACAAGAAGCTCAAGCTTGTCAACATAGTCCAGGTTATGCTCATCCGCCGGATACTCCCGTGCCAACAATGGGAGTTCACCTTGTGGGAGTTCAATCCGGCGCAGCACCGAACTCTGAACAGGCTCTTCGACACGACTCATGAAGATGCCTGGAGGGTGTTGTTCAAAAGTGCCGAGGTCCCTCCCCCTATTACTGAGGATCGCGGATTCAGCGCAAAGCACCAAGCCAGTGTGGTAAGCTGCTTTACCTTTCACAGGATACTTATTTTTTATATAGATTGACTCTATGCGGGATCTAAACTCCCGTACCTTTGACAGGACTGGCAGAAGATGGCCGGACAGATCGACTGTCCGGCTCCTTTGCCCGAAGGCCCCGCAGACGCTCTTCTGGTGAAGATGTTGACTCCGGCCCCTTATAAGGTGCCGGAGAAGACTAAGAAGGCCAAGGGAGCTCAAAAGAGTTCCCGACGCCAGGCGTCGTCGGACTCACCGTCTGATGACTCTACGATGCACTCTTCCCCCGAAGACAAGGAAGAAGAAGAAGAAGAAGAAGAAGATGCTCCCCCACCGACTGGGGGAGACAGAAAAAGGAAGGCTGCCCCAACCGGGGAGGCCAGAGGGTCCAAGAAGGGAAGGACTCTCCTTCCGGACAGTTCCACCGCCACCGATGAAGGCGAAGGCGAGTGGCTGCCCAGGGTCAAGCCCCCGGGGAGATCGTAAGTATTCGGATACCAGAGTAACTCCTAGGATTCCTTTGTCGCATTGCTTTCCCTAACATCGAACGCAATTATGCAGGCCGCCACAAGCCAGTATCGATGTATCATCGGATGGCTCCTTGGGCTTGTCGGACATGGATAGCGATCCAGTCTCGACCGCCACCTCCCCTCATCCTGCCTACGACGCCGAGGCGTTGTCTCAAGAGGCACCGGATCGAGGGAGACAGTCCCGGAGGCGCCTCAAGGCGACCTTCCAGACTGCGGGAGCCGCGGGGACGGGGCCCCTGAGAGCTCCAAGTTCGTCCCTCAGCCGAACACCGTGCCGGACCCTCCAGCGGTTCCGGGCTCGGGCAGGCGGTCTCCTTCTAAGAGGGGTGAGACGCATGTGCCGGTGACCTCTGTCCATCCAGAGGCACCGGGAAATCTGCTGGAAGCGCTTCGCAGCGCTTCCATCGACGAGGAGCACCGCACTATCATGAGTGCGGTGATCCAGAAGGTTCAGTCCGCCAAGAGCGGATTGACTGAAGCCTGTGCCAGCCTCCTAACGGGCTTTGAGGTTAGTGTTTTAAAATGTAGTAGAAATATTACCGCATAGAGAGTATCCCCTGATGCTTTGTTTGGTGTTCACAAACAAAAGCCAAACAGAGGATCAAATAATATCGCAGGAGTCTAATATATGTATGTCAATATGCATATGCAGGCTTCGTTGCTGGCATCCGCTGCACTAACTGCGGAGGTCGCCATACTGAAGCAGGACCTCGAGGGGTCCAAGAAAGAGCTCGGCCTTGCTAAGAGGCAGCTCGAGGAGAACAAGGGTAAGTAATACCCTGTCTATACATATGTATATATAAAAAGGGACGCGATTGCAAAATGACAGGATCATTGTATGTTTGCCATGGGCCACGACCGAGGTGGCGACCCTGAAGCAAGCGCTAGCCAAGGCCGAAGATACAGCGGCCAAGGAGCGCACCGAGCAAGAGAAGCACGAGGCTCGGGTGGGCGAGGTGCAGCAAGAGCTCCAGGCTCTCGTGGCAAAGCACGAGGCGTTGGAGCTTGACTCAAAGACGCGGGAGTCTGAGCTTGCCGCGGCCCTCGAGAGTGTAAAAAACGCCAAGGCCGAAGCCCAAAAGGCCCTCCAAGAGATCGACGTGATGAAGAAGATAGCGGCGGGTAAGGCTTTCTATATGAAAAGAAAGCATGTAAAAGTAAATTACTGATTACTTACCCGGATCCGGTGCCAATGAGCGACCAGTGTGTCCGATGTGTGTCCCGCAGTGTGTCCGATGCCTCACAATTTTACCAGGCCGAGGATGGAAGCTCAACGGAGAAGCAGTTCTGGTCTCAGTATGCTGAGGCCGAACATCCGGTGCCAATGAGCGACCAGCTGAAGCAGATGGTCGAGCTACATAGGGCGGCCGACCAGGCCATGAAGAGCTTTATAGTCCGGTTGTGGCCTGGCGACACCCTTCCGAACAGCTTCTTCGGCCTCGTGAGGCGGCTTGTGGATGCGTGCCCACGGCTGGAGGTCGTCAAGCGATCCATCTGCATTGAAGGTGCACACCAGGCTTTCGCCCGTGTGAAATTGCAGTGGGTCAAACTAGACGCCGTGAAGCTGATCAAGGAGGGGCCGCCGGAGGGCAAGGAGCACCGCCACCCCGAGATGTACTACGAGGGTGTTCTGCCGGGTGCCCGTCTTATCGCGGATGAGTGTTCAAAAGATGTAATATTTGAGTAAACTCGCTCGTTTTATCCTGTATTTATGAAAACATGTTTCATATGCGCTATGCAACGCTTGTTTGAATTTAAAATATTACCTTCTGTTTGGCTGTTTATCCAATTTAAAATACTCGCTCATTTTAGTCCTTGGCTTCTGCCCCATGCCAAGAGTGCTGGGGTGTTCGGGATAAACCTGAGCACTCTTGTTCCCATATTTGGGTCCTTCGAGGGAGGTGCTCAGCACAACGAACAAGGCAACCGGACTAATAATGCTTTATCACTCTCACTTAGCCATAGTATTCTATAATTTTAAATTTTGGTGAAGCCCCTGGTATTCAGAAGGCCGAATTCGAGGCGCGATACACGCCTGTAAGCCGGACTGGGCCGGCCCCTCGCCCTAAGCGAGGTCCTGGCATCTTGAGCTTGAGGTATGCATAATGCGGTACCGCATTGAATCTAGAAAATGCGGTTCGCCCGAGCAGCGCGTGATAATCACTGCGGAACGGGACTATATCGAAGATTAACTCTTCGCTTCGGAAGTTATCCGGGGATCCGAAGACCACTTACAGTGTAATTGAGCCTGTGCAATGGGCCTCTACGCCTGGAATGATGCCCTTCACGGTCATTTTTGTGGGTTTGATCCTTGAGGGGTCTATACCCATTTTGCGCACTGTGTCCTGATAAAGCAGGTTCAGGCTGCTGCCGCCGTCCATAAGGACTCGAGTGAGGTGAAATCCGTTGATGATTGGGTCTAGGACCAGTGCGGCGAATCCGCCATGACGGATACTAGTGGGGTGGTCCCTGTGATCGAAGGTGATCGGACAGGAGGACCAAGGGTTGAACTTTGGGGCGACTGGCTCCAACGCATATACGTCCCTGAGCGCACGCTTTCGTTCCCTCTTGGGGATGTGGGTTGCGTATATCATGTTCACCGTACGCACTTGCGGGGGAAACCTCTTCTGTCCTCCAGTGTGCGGCTGTCGGGGCTCCTCCTCGTCATCGATATGCGGCCCCTTGTCCTTGTTTTCGGCAATTAACTTGCCGGCCTGCTTGAACACCTAACAATCCCTGTTGGTGTGATTGGCTGGCTTGTCTGGGGTGCCGTGTATTTGACACGAGGGATCGAGTATACGGTCCAAGATGGACGGACCCGGTGTGAAAGTGCTAGTGATCGACTAGAGGGGGGGTGAATAGGCGATTTTTATGGAAGTCTTCAAAACATGGAAATTTCGAAGACAAACGATAGAAATAAACCTATTACCATGCAGCGGAAGGTAGACTACACTAGGCAAACCATAGTCAAGTATTCAATGGAGTGAAAGCACAATGACTAATAGCAGCTAGGAAGTAAAATCAGGTAGGAAGATATTGTGAAGCCAATCAAAACAAGAAATCACTCAGTGAAGACAAAAGATAAAGCAATCATACAATGACTTCACAAGGACCAACAGTAAGTAAAGGGAAGGGAAGGATGAAACCAGTGACTCGTTGAAGACAATGATTTGTTGGACCAGTTCCAGTTGTTGTGACAACTGTATGTCTGGTTAGGGAGGCTGAGATTCAACTCAGAAGACCTCGTCTTCACCTTATTCCCCTTGAGCTAAGGACACCCAGTCCTCGCCCAATCACTCTGGTAAGTCTTCAAGGTAGACTTCCAAACCTTCACAGACTTCGTTCACCGGCGATCCACAATGACTCTTGGATGCTCAGAACGCGACGCCTAACCGGCTAGAGGATTCACAGTCCTCAAGTGTAATAAGTCTTCAGATCACACACACAGGAAGACTTAAGTGATGCCTAACACTCTTTGGCTCTGGGTGTTTAGGGCTTTATCCTCACAAGGAATTCTCTCTCAAAGGCTTCGAGGTGGGTTGCTCTCAAATGACAAAAGCCGTGCACTAACTCTGAGCAGCCAACCGTTTATGGTTGTAGGGGGTGGGCTATTTATAGCCACTAGGCAACCCGACCTGATTTGTCCGAAATGACCCTGGTTCACTAAGGAACTGACACGTGTTCAAACGGTCAGATTTCAAACACACACGGCAACTTTACTTGGGCTACAAGCAAAGCTGACTTATCCAACTCAGGACAAGATTTGCTCTCATAGTCTTCACTCGAAGACATAGGATTTTGGTTAAGCATCACTTCAGTCATTCTGACTGGTTCTCTTGGACCCCACTTAACAGTACGGTGGTTCCTATGACTCAACAAGGAAAAACACAGAACGACGAAACTACTAAGTCTTCGCGCTCCATAGTCTTCACACGATGTCTTCTCTTGTCATAGTCTTCAATGTGAATGTCTTCATATACCACCTTTGACTTCAATGTCTTATACATTTTTAGGGGTCATCTCTGGTAGGAAAACCGAATCAATGAGGGACTTCTACCTGTGTTATCCTGCAATTCTCACAAACACATTAGTCCCTCAACCAGGTTTGCCGTCAATACTCCAAAACCAACTAGGGGTGGCACTAGATGCACTTACAATCTCCCCCTTTTTGGTGATTGATGACAAACTGGTTGAAGTTTTCAGCAGGGAATAAAATATGTGAAATTGTAAAGGATAGGTTATGGTCTTCATAAGTGGCAAAGGCTCCCCCTGAAGATGTGCATATAAGTAATTTGCTTTTGGTATGCAAATGCACATGGCAGGTTGTACTTGTGGAGATCCTCTTCAACTTATGATGACAATTCATTATGCATGAAAAGTATGTGAAGATAATGACATGCATAATGAAAAATGGATGTCTGCAAAATGATCTAAGTGCGGAATTTATCGTCGCACATGCGGAATTTATCATCGTATCACAGAAAAGCAAATAAGTAGCAGATGACCATCGAGTTTGAGTGTTACAACTCAAAGAACCAAATGTATCAAAACGCGAGAGTTGTAAACACTAGGCAAAATATAAAACCACCACCCATATGGACCCGCTTGAAAACTATCAAACTCATATGCTTCTCCCCTTTTGTCTGTAAGGACCAAAAAGGTTTGAAGACATAGAGCACCTACTCGTTCCCATGAGGAGTTGGTGAAGCAGTAGGGTCATCGGAGTTGGTTGGCGGTGCAGACGAACTCGGTGCAGTGGTGATTCACGCCGGAGGTGGTGAAGTAGCATCGTCTTCATCATCGATGACACGTGCATTCACTATTGCAGCAAAGGAGGAGAACTCAGAGTCTTCAAGAGACGGAGTACGCCGCAGCAAGGTCCTTCTTGGAGGTGTTGAGTCAAACTTGAAGCGTTCAGAGAAACCATCCTCTTGAAGATCATCTTTAGAACACAGAAGCGTCAGCCCTTTCCATGTACGCCGACAAGTTTCATGGGCGACAAAGGCATTCTTGGTGGCAAGGTTGTGAATCCTGTTTACGTCCACCAAGAGGCTTTGCATTTGGCGCTTCAGCCAGTCATGATGCTTATCCTGTTTCTGATGAAGGGCAACCAGAAGCTCTCGGTCATTGAGAACATGGGATCGCTTCTTGGGCCGTTGTGCAATGGTGCTTTCAGTGGCTTCAGTGAGGGCACGATGAGGTGCACGGGTAGTACCAGCCAGAGGATAAACACGAGTGACTGCTGGTTCGCCTTCAATGTGTTGAGAGAAACTTTGCTTATCAGCATTCTGAAGACTAAGGTACTCCTTGACAGGCTCTGGATAGATGGCTTCAACTGACATGTCAACGTCAGGCAGAAAAATCCGATGATTGCGAGTAGAGGGCTGATAGGTGACAGCTGAGTGTAGTGTGATCAGACGCATAATCCATGGGGCGTAAAACTTCAAGCCAAAGAGATCAGATCCGGATGCAGCAAGTTGGCGGATGAAGACGTCTTGTGCATTGAAGCTTTTGCCGTGAAGAATATGGAATACCAAAGTCTTCATTGCACCTTCCAGCTTTGCATGTGGAGAATGTCCTTTGATGGGCCAGAGAGTTCGCCTTATGATGTGATAGATAGTGCGTGGTAGATACTCAAGGTCTTCCACAAACAACTCCTTAGGATATTCAGCATCTGGAGGCAAAGGCTTCATCATGCTAAGCATCTGACTCATGTTGGGTTCAGGCTTGTGAAAAATGCTTTCCATAGCAGCACTGTGAAGCTGACAACCAGGTTCATAAAGATCTCCTGGAGTGGGCAGGCCAGTGAGCTCAATGGTATCAAAGGCTTTGGCTTCGTGATGAACATTGCTTGTCATCCACTCAAGGACCCAAGTCTTCGGATCCCTGATGTAGCCACGAATATGAAGAGTGGCATAGAATTGGAGCAGCAATTCTTCGTTCTAGTGCTCCTTGTCAGTGACGAACTGCAACAAACCAGTTACTCTGAAGCAATCCAGCGCTTCTTCCAAACAGGGCAGACCAGTTATGGCTTCAGTGTCAAGACGCATATGGGGAAAAATGCGACCTTGATTGTACATGATGCATGAGTAATAACTGCGCTGCTGATAGCTCCAGAACCGATCAGAATATATTCTTGCCTTTGAGTAGGGGTTCTTGGCGCTATTGAAGAAGGTGTTGTGTGCTTTGAAGCCATTGATATTGAATGATCCGGGTGCAGATGCGGTGCCTGGAAACCTAGGCAGCCTTGGCATTGGCTTCTGAACCTGAGGCCTGCGCTCGACGTGATAGTCAAATTGGGGATCAGTAGCAGGTGGAGGAACAAGAAGAGGCCATTTGACAGTGATGAGCTGACCATAGTTGTATGCTTGCTCAATAGTATGTGGCCTTGGTGGCGGAACAGGAGCAGTGGCATCAACAGAGGCGTCAGGCTGCACATCTGTTGCAGGTGCATCATTGGCTTCATTGGCCTCTGGCACAGTGTTAGGTGCAGGCTCCACAGTGTCTTCAGCCATGACAACGTCATTGGCTTCAGTGGTGTTAGTGGTGGCAGCCTCAGGATTCTCAACCTCCACTTGAGGAGCTGGAGGGTCGGGCACTGACACGTTCACTTCAGGAACAGCTTCTTCAGTGATGGGGGAAGTAGGGACACGTTCTTCTGCTTGTTTTTCTTCGGCCGATGCAGCCGGATTGTCTTCAGCAACTTTAGCTTCAGACTCGGAAACGTTCACAGTAGGAGTGGCTTCGGGGAACACCGGACGTGCAACAGATTGGTGGTGCAATTCTCCTTCTGAAACGCCCAAAAGAGGGACTTGGGGCCTTGGTCCTTTGCGAAGCCTGCGTAACGCTGGCGACGCCTGTGAAGATGGAGTTGGCTGGGCCTCAAAGTCATCCTCTTCTTGCACTGATAGGGTTGCTTGTGGTTGGGGAGAGCTTGGAGTGTCTTGTCTCTGTGGGTGATCAGCCCACGATGCATCCTGAGCAGTTGGCATCAGAGGACGACCAATGCTGATGAGTTCGCTGTGCGTAAGCACGGGCGATGATACCAATGGGTGCTCGATCTGAGGAAGGACTTCATCATCTTCAACATTGTCATGGTGACCAATATCTTCAGTAGCGGTGGGGTCAACTGCTGGAATGTCTTCAGCTTCAGGAGCCTCTTTGGAAGCAGGCTCATGAATTACCATCCATCGTTCTTGATGCGAAGAGGCAGGACGAGCAACCGATATGGGCTCAACAATAAGGGGCTATGTGGGAGCAGCCCGATCTTTCTTGGTTTTGCACTTCTTCTTGGAGGGAGCGACATCAGAAGCTTCAGGATGTTTCCTCTTTCTGGCTTCAGCCTCGGCAACCCTTGTCTTCTTTAATTCTGAAGCCACTATGGGGACCTTAGGCTTCGAGCCTGTCATACTGGCTGGGAAGACAATGGGATGTGCTTCCTGCCTTGTTGCTTCGGGTTCGGCCACAGCTGGCTTCTTCTTCTTCGTTGCAGCCATACTGGGATCGATGCCAGGACGCCCAAGAGCCTTGCACTTTTCAGCTTCATTGTAGGATTGCATGCACTTGTCAGCCAGACTCTTCATGCGCTCACGAGAACCTTTAGCTTCTTCGCGTTTCTTGAGAATGGCTTCCTTGAGCTCGTGCAGCATAGTCTTGAAATTCTTGACATCTTGCACGCTGAGCTTTGCCATGTGCTGCTTGAACTGAGCTTTCTCATAGTCGATCTATTGCTTCAGTTCAACGATGCACTAAGCTAGATCTAGCTCAGAAGCAATGGCGCCAGTGAAAGCAACGCTGAGGCCAATTGGAAGTTGCAGATCATCAAAGCTGAGATTGGGGGTTTCAAACCACTCATAAATGAAGTTGTGAAGGATTGCTACGTCAAAGAGAGGCAAATCATTGAAGATTTCTGCTTCTTCTTTTCTCTTGATCAGTTCCTCAAGAGTGTCATCTTCAAGATCTTCATCGCTGGACAGATCAATGGCGTCATTGCGCAGAATAGCAGCAGCAGTCAGTTCTTGGCTGGTGGGTTGCAAGGGCATCTTTACTCTCGAGGGCTTGGAGATGCGTGACAAATCTTCAGACTGCACACTATGTTCAGGAGGTGCAATGGCCAGAGGCTTCGGCTATAAGACCTTTGGTGTAGGAGCAGGCTTTGAAGCTTTAGGCTTCTTCAGTTTCTTTGGCTTCGGCGGTGCAGGCGCTTCATCAGATTCAGCGTCATCTGCAGGCTCATCCACGGCTGTCCCTTGAACTATGATATGAGTGATGAGACCTTCCAGGTTAAAGAAGGGCCCAACAAGATTGGGTTCAGCTTCGCGGGTGCCATCAGCACGTGTGCAGAAGGACCAGGGTTGAAGTCTAGTCCCAATGACTTCTTGTTTTGCTTAGCCGAATTCTTGGCAAACTGAAGGTTGCGCTTGAACAGATTATCATCGCGGCACCATAGTAATGAAGATGGGTTTGCATCCGCAGGCTACGGTCCATGGACCATGCAAGGATAGAAGCCTTGTTCAATGGCTGCAGCTCTGGACTTGGGTTGAAGATTTCTGTATAGAATGTCTCCCCATGGTCGCTTGATGGCATTCTTCTCAGCATATTCCTGGGTCACGAACCTATACTTGAACCACTGTTCTGCCCAATATCTTCGAATCCACTAGATTCGAGTTTTTCGCTGATTGTAGTCCTCCTCTGGATATGTCTTGTACAGCTCATAGAGGTCAGGAGGCAAATCTCTTGAGGTGTTGCCACGACCCTGTCTGCCACCCTTTCGTGTAGGTTCCTCTGGTGCCATGAAGCTTAAACTGAAGGGCTTCAACATGTTTAAAGGCTTCAAAGGCTTTCGCTTTCTGGTCAAACAGAAACTGGCTTCGAGAGAGTTAATGTGATGCTGTAAGAATTCTGCAAACGAATGTAGACTATGAGAACCAAGGGATTCTCCCACGGACATGTACCTGTGACAGCATTAAGGTGTGAGGGAAGGGGAAGAGGTCATATGCATTCTCAGAAGATTTTGAAGATAAATCAGTTTAGAAGACATTGACCTCATAGTGCAAAGACATTCACTCATAGATAGAGAGTTGGTTCCAGATTTTTACGAATCCATGAATAAGTACAAGTGAGGAATCTAACTACTTTGTGAAGCATAAGTGAACATACTAGGCATATTATGAGATACAGTATGAAATAGATCCAACTTGTGTGAACAGAAACTGCTTGTGGTAGAAAGTGATGAATCTATAGGATCAAAGGGACAGTAAAAAGGAAGTTTTATTTACCACACGAAGAACTGCTAGACTGAGTGGGAGAGGAGGCCAAGCAGTTCGATCGTCCGTGCCCTAACTTGGCGACGGAGGACACCTACGGCGAAGGCGGAGAAGGCGATGTTTGTGGCCAGCGTGGAGACGGCGTTGGTGAGGTCACGGCAGCTAAGCGCTTCATCGTCGGCGTCGTCGAGGGCTAGCGGTGGCGCTAGGGTTTGTGCGAGAGTGGAAGAAAGGATAATGACTGTGGTGAGGCGTGTATTTATAGGGATAGGGACGGCACAGTGTTATTACACAGGTGCCCCTGGCGATTCACATCTGAAGGACACGTGGCCATCATGCAACATATCAGAGGTTGTTCCACATTCCCACACATGCCTGGATTGTCGGGTGGTCGTTCCCACTTCTTCGGGTTTCAGGTGAAGGAATTAGCATTGAAAACAGACTTAATGTTTGTCTGTGTATCTTCTACTGACTAGCACGCAGAGAAGACTTTCGATGGTTTCAATAGAATGCATATGATTTGGACAGATAGAGTTTGAGATAGAAAGCATAGAGAGATTAGGGTCCGATCACATTCACTTAGTTCAAAAGATTCAACAACGAAGACGTAGCTATAAGTGAATGTTGTAGAGGACAGAACACTAGTATGTATATATCAGAAGACAATCAAGTCAACCTAGTGAAGATAATCATGAAGACAAGTTGAAAATGAAGACAAAAAAATGTGAAGACATAGCACATGTAACGCCATGGGTAAAACACTTCAAACAGAAGAATTTGGTGGTGGCGTTACCCACCGTATAGGAAGTATTAGACCCAGACACGGCGCACAATTATCGTGGCGCTCCGAAGTCAAATTCCATGTTAATGTATTCACACTCAGAATG
The DNA here is from genome assembly GCF_002162155.2 of Triticum dicoccoides. Classification (NCBI taxonomy): domain Eukaryota; kingdom Viridiplantae; phylum Streptophyta; class Magnoliopsida; order Poales; family Poaceae; genus Triticum; species Triticum dicoccoides. The sequence goes on from NC_041392.1 coordinate 198,698,594, forward strand.
TAAGTCTTCATTGATTGAAGATATACTTTACTTCGTGTGTTGCACATCTAAGTCATCAACATGCATAAGTGTTAGGATGTGTGCCTGATCACAGGACATTTGAGGATTCCAAGATATTTAGCTCACACCGTAACTTGCAAAACCTCTTCTCATCCAAGGGCTTGGTGAAGATATCTGCCAATTGCTCTTCAGTGTTGACGTGTATGATATCAATATCTTCCTTCACAACATGATCTCTGAGAAAGTGATGACGAATTTCAATGTGCTTTGTCTTTGAGTGATGAACTGGGTTGTTGGCAATCTTGATGGCGCTTCCATTGTCGCAGTAGAGTGGTACTTGCTTCAGGTGAATGCCATAGTCTTTGAGTGTTTGCTTCATCCATAGAAGCTGAGCGCAGCAAGATCCAGCAGCAATGTATTCAGATTCAGTAGTGGAGAGAGATACACAGTTCTGCTTCTTTGAAGACCAACATACAAGTGATCGTCCCAGAAAATGACATGTGCCTGATGTAGACTTGCGATCCACCTTGTCACCAGCATAATCAGCATCCGAGAATCCAACTACATCAAACTATGAGCCCTTTGGATACCATAATCCTAGTGTTGGGGTGTGAGCCAAATATCTGAGAATTCGCTCCACAGCTAAGTGATGTGATTCCTTTGGTGCCGCTTGGAACCGGGCACACATGCAAACACTAAGCATGATATCTGGCCTAGATGCACATAAATAAAGTAAGGAACCAATCATGGAGCGGTATACCTTTTGATCGAACTCTTTACCATTGTCGTCGTGACCCATATGATGTTTGGCTAGCATTGGCATCGTGTAGCCTTTGCAATCTTGCATTCCAAATTTCTTCAGGCAATCTTTGAGGTATTTCTCTTGAGATATAAAGATGCCGTTGCATTGCTGGCGTATTTGAAGACCAAGGAAGAACTTCAGCTCACCCATCATGGACATCTGATATTGCTCTTGCATCATATATCCAAACTCGTCAGTGTATTTCTGATTGGTGCAGCCGAAGATAATGTCATCCACATATATTTGGCACACAAACAGTTCACCACCATATGTCTTTGTGAAGAGAGTGGGGTCGAGGGAACCAGGTTTGAAGCCTTTGCTCTTCAGGAAGTCTTTGAGTGTGTCATACCAAGCCCTAGGGGCTTGTTTGAGGCCATACAGTGCCTTGTTGAGCTTGTACACCATATCAGGATGTTTTGGATCTTCAAAGCCAGGAGGTTGTGCAACATACACTTCTTCGTCAATCTTGCCATTGATAAAAGCGCTCTTCACATCCATTTGATGCAGAAGAATCTTATGATGATTTGCATAGGCCAGCAGTATGTGTATGGCTTCAAGTCTAGCCACAGGAGCAAATGTCTCATCGAAGTCAATCCCTTCGACTTGAGTATATCCTTGAGCAACGAGATGAGCTTTGTTTCTGACAACTTGACCATGTTCATCTTGCTTGTTGCGATATATCCATTTGGTGCCTATTATATTGTGCTTGCGAGGATATGGACGCTTAACCAGTTCCCATACATTATTCAGCTCAAACTGTTGAAGCTCTTCTTGCATATCTTGAATCCATTCAGGTTCCATGAAGGCTTCATCAACTTTCTTGGGTTCAGATATTGAGACAAATGCGAAGTGTCCATAGAAATTTGCTAGTTGTGTTGCCCTTGAATGAGTGAGTGGACCTGGTGCATTGATTCTATCAATTATTCTCTCAATCTGCACTTCATTTGCAACACGAGGATGTACAGGACGAAGATTTTGCTCTTGCTGATCATTTTCATCGTTAGAAGGATTTTCTTCAGGCAGAGAATTGTCTTCAGGTTGATCAGGTGCGGAGATGATAAGTTCCTCTTCAGGCTGAGCTTCAGAAGGTATGATTTCTCCAGTTCCCATAAGCTTGATTGATTCACGGATGGAACTTCATCTAGCACATTTGGCAGGTGCTCTCTTTGCGAGCCGTTAGTCTCATCGAATCGCACATCCATAGTTTCAACCACTTTATAGTGAAAGAGGTTGAAGACTCTGTAGGAGTGCGAATCCTTTCCATATCCAAGCATAAAACCTTCATGTGCTTTTGGTGCAAATTTTTAAGTGTGATGTGGATCCTTGATCCAGCACCTGGCACCAAATACTCTGAAGTAACTGACATTTGGCTTCTTGCCAGTAAGGAGCTCATAGGAAGTCTTGTTCAGAAGCTTGTGAAGATGAACACGATTGATGATATGGCATGCAGTATCAATGGCTTCAGGCCAGAATTTTCTTGGAGTCTTGTATTCATCAAGCATCGTCCAAGCCATCTCAATAAGTGTTCTTTCTTCCGTTTGACGACGCCATTCTGTTGTGGCGTGTACGGAGCTGAGAATTCATGTGTGATGCCCAAAGTATCAAGATATGTATCTAGACCAGTGTTCTTGAATTTAGTGCCATTGTCACTTCTGATGTGCTTTATCTTGATGCCATAGTTGTTCATTGCTCGATTGGCGAAGCGTCTGAAGACATCCTGCACTTCAGTCTTGTAGAGGATTATATGCACCCAAGTATATCTTGAATAATCATCAACAATGACAAAGCCATAGAGACAAGCAGTAGTAGTAAGAGTTGAGTAATGAGTGGGACCGAAAAGATCCATGTGGAGCAGTTCGAAGGGTTGAGTCGTTGTCATGACTGTCTTCAAGAGATGCTTGGCCCTCGTCATCTTTCCTGCTTCACAGGCACCGCATAAGTGATCCTTCTTGAACTTGACGCCCTCGATGCCTATGACATGCTTCTTTCTTGCAAGAGTGTGCAAGTTCCTCATGCCAGCATGCCCTAGCCTCTGATGCCAGAGCCAGCATTCTGAAGCTTTTGCTAGAAGACATACGGCAAGCTGTGGTCCTGCTGAGAAATCTACCACGTACAAATCATCTTTCCGATACCCTTCAAACACTAGAGACTTGTCAGATTCCATTAGAACAAGGCAACGATATTTTCCAAACATCACAATCATGTTTAAATCGCAAAGCATTGAGACAGACATTAAGTTGAAACCAAGGGATTCAACAAGCATGACTTTATCCATGTGTTGATCCTTTGAGATTGCAACTCTACCTAGACCCAATACCTTACTTTTACCAGTGTCAGCAAATGTGATGTGACTTTTGTCAGATGGACGTAAGGTTGAGTCCATAAAAAGGCTTCGCTTGCCAGTCATGTGATTGGTACACCCACTATCAATAATCCATTCTGAAGCAGCTAGTGTCGTACCCTACAGTGCAGTTAGGGGGATAGGCTTCACGAAGAGAATTGTGAAGCAAAAACATTTGACGAGCCAGTGGATTATGAAATCTTAGATCGAGATTAGGACTTATAGGGAAAGTAGCAAGCGACTCAGGAACAAAGTACATAATAAGACCATTTGGGCATTTGATCTTGCGCCCTACAAGATGTTTAAGGTCCCCAGCAATAGTTTCAGACGATTTTGGTTTTCGGCTGCTTTCCCTGCAAAAGAGAGTTAAGCTTTCTTAGCCACCCACATCTTCAAGGGTGGCTTCGAAGCAATGAGTCTAAGTGCAGCATCTGAGAACTTTGGCTTTGGAGCCCTAGCAAAAAGTCTTGCAGGTGGACAATAGTACTCATAAGAATAAGCAGAATAGTTCTTGGTCTTATGAACGTGGCGGTTTGACGAAACGCGCTCATATTCACAGGCCTGAGTATGGCTTCCCTGCAAAACATTTGCGTTAGTGCGACTCAGGTGAGTCCTCTATCTATATGAAGCCTTTGGACCGTATGAAGCCTGTGGTCTGGGGTTTGTCTTCTTCACCTGTGGTGTCATTATGACATTCACAGGAAGATTCTCCAAACACCTTTTCGGCACCCAAACCTTCTTCATAGGCGGCCCATTCTTGCAGTTAGTACCAATATACCTGGCAAACACTTCACCATTCTGATTCTTAAACAGTTTATAGTTTGCATCAAAGGATTCATCAATAACAATGGGATTAGCACAAGTGAAGCCAGATAGGGTGGATGGATCCACTAAAGGTCCCTTTGCAGCAACCCATGTGGTTTTGGGGTACTGCTCAGGTTTCCAGTAAGAGCCATCAGCATTCATTTTCCTTTCGAACCCAACACCCTCTTTCCTAGGGTTTCGGTTTAGGATCTGCCTCTTGAGGACATCACATAGTGTCTGATGCCCTTTGAGACTTTTGAACATCCCTGTTTCAAGCAATGTCTTCAACCTAGCATTCTCATCATCATTAGAAGTGGCATCCTCAGTAGAGGGGTTAGTTATCACATCAACAGTTGAAGATATTGCAACAGTAGCAGCAGTAGAACATTCGGCAACAGAAGTAGCGTTATCACGCTCAATGCATTTAAGACATGGTGGTTCAAAACCTTCCTGAGCGGAACTGATCTATTTGGCGTGAAGTGACTCGTTTTCCTTTTGAAGATCTTCATGAGCCGCTCTCAATTTTTCAAGGTCTTGCTTCCTTTGAAGATAATCATAGGAAAGCTTTTCATGAGATGTTGAGAGCGTTTCATGACGACTTTCAAGTTCCTCATACTTAACATGAAGATTTTTATGTCTTTAATTAAGGACTGAGATCGAGTCATTTCAGCGTCCAACAGGTCATCGCTTTTGTCTAATAGTTTTTGAATATGTTCCATAGCTTTTTGTTGTTCAGTTGCAATTTTAGCAAGTGTTTTGTAGCTGGGTTTGGAACCACAATCAGAGTCATCTTCACTTGATGTTTGATAGTGAGTGGCGCGTGAATTTACCTTGGCACCGTGTGCCATGAAGCAGTAGGTGGGAGTGGAGTCGTCCTTGTCATTAGCATCGGCGTTGGTGACATTGTCTTCAGTGTTGAAGATGGACTTGGCAACGTAGGCTGTAGCCAGACTTGCCACACCAGAATCGGACTCCTCCTCAGACTCCACCTCCGCCTCCTCAGAAGCGGACTCCTTCCCCGAATCCATTTCCTTGCCAACAAACGCACGAGCCTTGCCAGATGAGCTCTTCTTGTGTGATGAAGACTTTGAGGAAGACTTGGAAGAAGACTTTGAGTATTTCTTCTTCTTCTTGTCGTCAGAATCATACTCCTTGCTCTTCTTTTTCTTCTTGTTCTCATTGTCCCACTGCAGACACTCAGAGATGTAGTGGCCAGGTTTCTTGCACTTGTGGCATGTTCTCTTCTTGTAGTCATGAGCAGAAGCTTCATCATTCCTTGAGCTTGATCTTGAGGACTTTCTGAAGCCTTTATTCTTGGTGAATTTTTGGAACTTCTTCACAAGCATAGCAAGCTCCTTTCCAATGTCTTCAGGATCATCAGAACTGCTGTCAGATTCTTCTTCAGATGAGGAGACAACTTTTGCCTTCAAGGCACGAGTTCACCCATAGTTGGGACCGTAGATATCTCTTTTCTCAGAAAGCTAAAACTCATGTGTGTTGAGCCTCTCAAATATGTCAGACGGATCGAGTGTCTTGAAGTCAGGACATTCTTGAATCATCAGGGCTAGGGTGTCAAACGAGCTGTCAAATGATCTCAGGAGTGTCTTGACGACTTCATGCTTGGTGATCTCAGTAGTGCCGAGGGCTTGAAGCTCATTTGTGATGTCAGTGAGTCGATCAAACGTGAGCTGAACATTCTCATTGTCATTTCTCTTGAAGCAGTTGAAGAGGTTGCGAAGGACACTGATTCTCTGATCTCTCTGGGTTGAGACGCCTTCGTTGACCTTGGAGAGCCAGTCCCAGACTAGCTTAGATGTTTCCAAAGCACTCACACGGCCATACTGTCCTTTGGTCAGATGACCACAGATGATGTTCTTGGTAGTGGAGTCCAGTTGAACGAACTTCTTGACATCAGCATAGGTGACACCTTCACCAGCCTTGGGAACACCATTCTTGACGACATACCATAGGTCATCATCAATGGCTTCAAGATGCATGCGCATCTTATTCTTCCAGTAGGGATATTCAGTTCCATCGAAGACGGGGCATGCAGCGGAGACTTTGATTATCCATGCAGTCGACATAGCTAAAACTCTAGGTGGTTAAACCGAATCACACAGAACAAGGGAGTACCCTGCTCTGATACCAATTGAAAGTGCTAGTGATCGACTAGAGGGGGGTGAATAGGTGATTTTTATGAAAGTCTTCAAAACATGGAAGTTTCGAAGACAAACGATAGAAATAAACCTATTACCATGCAGCGGAAGGTAGACAACACTAGGCAAACCATAGTCAAGTATTCAATGGAGTGAAAGCACAATGACTAATAGCAGCTAGGCAGTAAGATCAGGTAGGAAGATATTGTGAAGCTAATCAGAACAAGCAGTCACTCAGTGAAGACAAAAGATAAAGCAATCGTACAATGACTTCACAAGGACCAACAGTAAGTAAAGGGAAGGGAAGGATGAAACCAGTGACTCGTTGAAGACAATGATTTGTTGGACCAGTTCCAGTTGCTGTGACAACTGTACGTCTGGTTAGGCAGGTTGAGATTCAACTCAGAAGACCTCGTCTTCACCTTATTCCCCTTGAGCTAAGGACACCCAGTCCTCGCCCAATCACTCTGGTAAGTCTTCAAGGTAGACTTCCAAACCTTCACAGACTTCGTTCACCGGCGATCCACAATGACTCTTGGATGTTCAGAATGCGACGCCTAACCGGCTGGAGGATTCACAGTCCTCAAGTGTAATAAGTCTTCAGATCACACAGACAGGAAGACTTAAGTGATGCCTAACACTCTTTGGCTCTGGGTGTTTAGGGCTTTATCCTCGCAAGGAATTCTCTCTCAAAGGCTTCGAGGTGGGTTGCTCTCAGACGACAAAAGCCATGCACTAACTCTGAGCAGCCAACCGTTTATGGTTGTAGGGGGTGGGCTATTTATAGCCACTAGGCAACCCAACCTAATTTGTCCGAAATGACCCTGGGTCACTAAGGAACTGACACGTGTTCCAACGGTCAGATTTCAAACACACACGGCAACTTTACTTGGGCAACAAGCAAAGCTGACTTATCCAACTCTGGACAAGATTTGCTCTCATAGTCTTCACTCGAAGACATAGGATTTTGGTTCAGCATCACTTCAGTCATTCTGACTGGTTCTCTTGGACCCCACTTAACAGTACGGTGGTTCCTATGACTCAACAAGGAAAAACACAAAACGACGAAACTACTAAGTCTTCGCGCTCCATAGTCTTCACGCAATGTCTTCTCTTGTCATAGTCTTCAATGTGAATGTCTTCATATACCACCTTTGACTTCAATGTCTTCATACATTTTTAGGGGTCATCTCTGGTAGGAAAACCAAAACAATGAGGGACTTCTACCTGTGTTATCCTGCAATTCTCACAAACACATTAGTCCCTCAACCAGGTTTGTCGTCAATACTCCAAAACCAACTAGGGGTGGCACTAGATGCACTTACACGGTGTACTTTGTTTGAATGGATTTTTCCGCTGACCGGGTTTAGAGCCTTTGAATCCGGCATAGACAAGCTGAATCAACAGACAGATATGTGCAAAGAAATCTTCACAATAAACATTCGAACAGAGATTGAATGAATGAATTCCAAAGTTAACATTACACGACCATTAAGGTGAGAAGCCACTTAGACAAAGGTTGATGAATGAAACAACAAGGTACAGCTGGAACAAATAAATGGTAAGGATCACCCAATCCCATACCAATTATCTGTCGGAAGAATAACTAAGAGCTACTTGAGTTCCCACCTATTAACTCCTGAAATTTTCTAGTTATGCAATCTGGTGTTGAGGATATAGGGAGGCACAATATATATCACACAACTAACAAGCCCTATGCTCCAATGTATCCATCCGTCAACACATAACCAAGAAAACTCCAAAAATTGTGTACCGCACCTTCGAAAAGCATCCGTTATACTAGCAGTGGCAATACTCCCGAACTCCCTCCCTAGTACTAGGTGGCGTCTAGGTTATCTCACCACTAAGTGCATAAAAGAGATTTTCGATGTTGGCGAGCTCAGGTATTCCAGAACTGCAACGATAAAGTTGTGACGACAACACCTCGGAGCTCAACTCCCCGGGACACAGCCACAACCCCTAAATGTTAGGAGGCACCAAGAACAATGTTCTCATCATAAGAATATCGGAACGATCCCAAGATACCCGTGCGATCCTAATTTTTTTAGTGAAAATGAGGAGAGGAAACCCAAAACATCTACGTCAGGAGTCCTTACCAGAGCGACGAAGGGGGCTGAGGAGTAAAAAGAATCATACTCTCCGATATATATAATCCTAAGACTCAAAACAGTTTTGTTCTAGACTCAACAACGTCAGCGGTTCGATCAAGCAGGGGGCTCCTAAGTCAGGATGGCTCTGATTACCAACTTGTAACACCCAAGATGCGTCTATATCCCCCACGTGTCGAGGCACGACTTAGAGGCATAACCGCATTTTGGTATGATCGCAAGAAGGGTCATCTTCACACAATCCCATGTAAATGAACAAGGAAGTAAATAGTTGGCTTACAATCGCCACGTCACACAATGATCAAATTATTCATACATCAAACAGAGTACCCACAAGGTCCGACTACAGACGGATCCAAATGAAAAGAAGACAACCCCCATGCTGAGTCCCATTCGTCCCTACTGGGCACCACTACTGATCATCCAGAAGAACGTAGTAACGGCCAAGGTCTTCGTCGAACTCCCACTTGAGCTCGGTGGCATCACCTGCATTGGTATCATCGGCACCTACAACTGTTTTGTAGTATCTCTGAGTCACGAGGACTAAGCAATCTCAAATCCCGTGAGATCAAGAGTATTTAAGCTTAAAGGTAGGATGTGGTTATAAGGTGGAGTTGCAGCAAGCACTAAGCAAATATGGTGGCTAACATACGAGTACAAGAGTAAGATGAGAAACTACGCAATGGATGCAGAGCTATAAGTGATCAAGAAGTGATCCTGAGCTACTTACATCCAAACATAACCCCATCGTGTTCTCTTCCCGAACCTCATCGAAAAGATACTATCACGGTTACACATGTGGTTGGTGTATTTTAATTAAGCCAAGTTTCAAGTTCTCTACAACCGGATCTTAACAAATTCCCATCTGTCACATAACCACGGGCACGGCTCTCAAAAGTTTAAACCCTGTAGGGGTGTCCCAACTTAGCCCATGACAAGCTCACGATCCGTGGAGACAATCCTCCATCGTGGGACACCCCGAGTATTCTCGGAATCCCGGTGCACAAGCTATTTGAAGAAAGGAAAACTATCCCAAGGAGATATCCCAGTGAGTCAAACCTGTGTCTAGAGCCGCGCGCTCTCCATCTACGGACTCATTCGTCTATGCTAAGTGGACGATAGCCAAAATACCTCGAGTTGCCCCGAGGCGGCACTGCCGACTGTTGGGTAACTGGACCAACACTCATGAGGAGCACTGGCCTGTGGGTTGATTAAGAATCCTCGGGTTAATTACTCCCTATGTAAATTTTAGTTGTTATTAGGCAAATGGTAAAACCAATGTTGGATCTCCTCGGGAAAGCTTTACTTTGGGCGAAGAGACAAGGGGGCCCATAACACCCCGACCGTGTTAGGAACGCAAAATTCAAGGAACATAACACCGGTATGACGGAAACTAAGGCGGCAAGAGTGGAACAAAACACCGAGCAAAAGGCCAAGCCTTCCACCCTTTCCCAAGTATATAGATGCATTAATTAAATAAGAAATATTGTGATATCCCAACATATCCATGTTGCAACATGGAACAACCTGCACTTCACCTGTAACTAGCAACGCTATAACAGGGGCTGAGCAAAAGCGGTAACCTAGCCAAACAACGGTTTGTTAGGAAGGTGGGTTAGAGGCTTGACATGGCAATACGGGAGGCTTGAAAAACAAGTGATAGGTAGCATGACATAGCCATAGAAAGAACAACTAGCAAGCAAAGATAGAAGTGATATCGGGGGTAATGATCATCTTGCCTGCAAAGTTCTCACGGTTGTCGAAAGCTTGCTCCTCGTAAACATAGTCGACAGGATCCTCGTTCACGAACTCGTCTCCCGGCTCTACCCAAAGCAAGAACACAAGCAAGGGAACAACAATCAATCACGGTGCAATGCACAAGCAACATGATGCAAGACATGGCGTGGGATGCAATATATGATGTGCAATGCATATGGGTACTCCAGAAGGGAAAAGATGAATGTGGCACCAACTTGGGAAACCAAGCATGCCACTGGATAGGTTGAGAGATTTCGGTTGAAATCGATATGAAGATCACCAAAAATGGATGCACTGTTTGCAAATGACGAGCAAAACAAGAACAATGCAAAACTGCACTTAACAGCAACATAGCACTTAAGATGCATCATGAAAATATGCTACAACACTCCAACATAAAAATGAAACACATGGTAGTGAAGTACAGGTGAAGCTCTAAAATCATGATCACTGAGCTTATGCTAGAACTCACTAGAAAATGTCTAAAACAACATGGTAAAAATGCAAATGACAACAATTTCACAGACTTGGCAGAAATTCACTGATCATGGCAGAAACAGCATCAGGTAGCAATATGTAGAGCTAGTAAACTACAAGCTACAGGAACATATCATGGCAAACTTGAGCATGGCATGCTAGTACTAAAGGCAATGAACAAAACACCCTTACTGAACTTGAGCCTAAAACCCACAGAAAAGATGGTAGCATCAATGCAAACATGGCAAGTGATATGAACAGGTTCCAGACTTGAGAAGAAAATCATGCATGGCAGAGACAGATTCATGATAGCAACTTTGCAAGCTTGTGCAACTCACCACATAGCATTTCAAGGCATAACAAAGCAACCAACAGTAAGAAGACACATTTAGGAAGCGAAACATGGCAAGATCATGGTCATAGGGTGCATGGATCACTAGCAAAACACATGGCAAAAATGCACTTCCTCTTAACAAACTGACAACAATAATATTTAGCAAAACTAGGGCATGGTAATGACAAGCTATAGTACGCCATAATTACCAACAAAGGCATGGATGAATAGAGCATAACCATATCTTCAAAATATCCTTACTGAACTCCATCAAAATATGCATGGGTTCACTAGAGGCAACAAGTTAACATAGCAACCTAATGTAATAGGAAAAGACTTAGCAAAAAATCTAAGTGGCTGAAATCAGCAACATCAAGTGGCCTACTTAGCATGCTTGTGCTAGTCACCACAGGGCACATAAAAATACAAGGATTGCACCATAGTAAAGGTGGCATGAAGATGCTCCTAAGACATGTTGACATGATGCTCAAAGGAGAAACACACGAAATTCTATGAAAATAGACTTTCGTGGAGACAGTCAAGGTGTGGCAGCAGGAGTGGTTCTACATCACCGAACCCAGTGATGCCAAGTGGACGGCCGCACCTGACTTCAGATCCAGACCCCCGACAAGACTCACCTCATGGACCGCCAAGGGCCTTGATTGGGGGTCCTAGCCAGAGGTGATGATGCTGTAAAAGCGCATCTCCAATGTGGTGGGCAAAAACACCAACTCACAAACGCGATCCAGGTGATGCTCTTCCGCCGTGTTCTCCCCTGTCAACTCCGGGCCTCCCCTATGTGGGAGTTCAATCTGGATGAGCCCTGGACCTTGAAGTGCTTCTTCAGCACCATGCACAAAGATATATGGAAGCAACTTTTCAAGGCCCAGAAGAATTGGCCAATGGAGACTGAGGACATCGGGCTCAAAAACAAGAACCCGGCCTCAATAGTAAGCGTGGCCCTTCCGAAGACTTATTTGATTAACACTTCGGATGTGATAAAAATTATATTTTCCTCCTTTTAACACAAGGCTGGACGAAGAACGCGGAGCAGATCGACTGCCCGACACCACTGCCAGAGAATCCGGCCACTCCCAAGCTGACGGAGATGCTGGTTCCGGCGCCGTATCAGGCATTGGATAAGAAGGCCATGAAAAAGGGCAAAGAGGACAAGGGCGGCCCTCGCCACAAACATCCTTCGGACGCCATGTCTGGAGAAACAGAAGCCCTCTCCTCCCACGCGGGAGACGAGGAAGAAGAAGAGGAGGAAGCGGAAAGCGACTCCCCCTGCAAGGGGAGGAAGAAGAAGAGGACGGCCTCCGAAGACCCGGAGGGAGTGGTGTCCAAGTGGGGGAAAATCGTCGTCCAGGACAGTTCGGACTCAGAGTTCGAACAAATCCGCAAGAAGCCCCTGGCCGCATCGTATGTGTTCGGATACCATTGTTTATTTTTAGTCCTCCCTTTCTAGTATATAAGTTATTTTGCTATGTGCTCTTCAACCCTCCATGTGAGCTTCCGAACACTCCGTTATCGGAGGGGAGCTCTCTGCCGCCCGAGATGGCAGAGAGGGAGACGCCGCACGTGCCTCCTCACCAGTCACCATGGATGACACCAAGGTGTTGTCTCGAAGGACTTCTCCAGGCTGCGGAGGGGCGGGCAAGGCTGTCGAGAAGGCGCCCGAGGGTAATACCTTGGTTGTTGAAGACAAAGGAGAGGCGACCCCTATGGCAACCGACGGTGGAGATGCCCAACAATCCGGGCCCCACCCGGACATCGTTTCGGACACCAATGCGGCTCCGGAATCAGGTGAGCAGCCCCCTTCAACATAGGGGGAGGAGCATCAGCTCCATCGGCGACCTCCACTAATCCGAAGGCGTCGAACACTCCAACGGAAGCACTGCAACATGCTTCCATCATGGAGGAGCACCGCACCCTGATGGGTAGTAGAGAAGGTTCAGTCCCCTAGTAGCGGACTGAATGAAGCTTTTACCAGCCTACTAACAGGCTTCGAGGTATGCGATGTAATGCTCTAGATGCTTTTTTCATATAAAGGAATATACCTATTCATAGATGGTAGCCCCTGAGACTCTGCCTGGTTTTAAAAAAAAAGGCAAGCAGAGGATCCACATAGTATTCGGAAGAGCTAACATACTTGTCTATTTTGTAATAGGCCTCCCTATTGGCGGCAACCGCCCAGGCCGCCGAAGTGTCCGAGCTCAATCGGATGCTTCAGTTTGTCGATGAAGAGATCAACCGTGTGAACAAGTGATTTGATGAAACGCAAGGTATGCGCATAGTGTTAAAAGTGTAGCTGTATCTCATAAGTAATAGCTATATTCAGAGACTAACTCATGTAATGCTTCGATTATGAGCATAGTTGGGTCAGCCGAGGTCGATACCCTCAAAGGCGCCTTGGCAAAGCCCAAAAAACTATGAAGGCTAACAAGGCAGCTGCTGACAAAGCAGCTGCAGAGCTGAAAACCGAGCAGGCCGCCCGCCGCCAACACGAAGCTCGGGTGGCCGAAGTCGAGCAGGAGCTAAAGGACGCCATCCTCAAATGCGAGGAATTGGAGGAGAAGACTTCGGCCCAATCGACCGAACTCGCCAACGTATTAGGAGGCTAAAGAGGCGTGGGTCGAGTCCCGGAGTGCTCGCGAGGAGATCCAGCATGCAAAATAGATAGCGGCTGGTAAGGCCTTTCTTTTGCAGAGTATATTCAAAGGTCAAAGATATGCTTTGCTCACTCGGGTGTGGAGTTCTCTAGATACGTTTGCGGATCTGCCGAGGAGTGCTGTCGATGCCGCACAGTTCTTTCGAGCCCAGGAGGGGAACTCGACCGAGAAGCTGTTCTGGTCATAGTTTCTTGCGCCGGAGCATCCGATGCCTCTAAACGACCAGATGAAGCAGCCGATGGAGCTGCATAGGATGGACGGCTTGGCCATGAAGGATTTAATAGTTGGGCTTTGGCCAGCCGAACCAATTCCTAGCAGCTACTTCGGTTTGGTGAGGCGACTCGTCAATGCGCTGCCTCGAGTTGAAGCTGTGAAGCGCTCGACATGCATAGAGGGTGCTCGGATGGCCTTCGCCCGTGTCAAGATGCATTGGGCAAAGATGTAGGCCACCGATCTGGCGACCGCAAGCCAACCCGAAGGCAAGGAACACCACAAGCCGGAGAGGTACTTTGAAGACGTCCTCGCAGGTACCCGAATAGTAGAGGGCCAATGCTCAAAGGACGTTATATTTGAGTAGATGTATCCGAGTGTAAAAACTGTGTTTGTGAACCCAGGCTTGTAATATATTGATGCCTGAGATCTTAAGTTATTTTCCTCCTGTGCGGCTGTTTAATTCTGAAAGTTTGCCAGTCGTTGGCCTCAGCCCCCGTATAGATGCTACGGGGGTGTTTGACATGGCGCATTACCACACTTTATCAAACGTCTTGGTCGGTGAAGGAGGTGTACGCGAAGTGAACCATGCAATCGGACTATGCGGCTTTACTACTTTCACTTAGACAAAGGAGTTTGACGGTAGGGCTAAGTACTAGCCCCTTGTGTGTGTGCGGCAGTCTAAACTAAGGTGCCTTTTCCACGCGGCTGGACAAAGTCCAGCCCCTCGTATAACACGAAATAAATCACCAACGATTTGTAGTATAAGACTAAGTCGCCGAATTGCTGACCAGCTCTCGCCTTATCATGACAATCAGTTTTGGGCTTTATCTACTTAGGTATTTGACCGGACGAACCAGAAATACAATCGCAGTAGTTCTCCCTTTACGACCTTAGCCGAACAAGTGGAACGTAAGGTGGTAAGCACAGGAGCCGAGCAACCCAACTATAGACCAAAGACATGATTCGGAGCCGATGCATATAGTGCAATATTCGGGACGCCGAAGAGTACCATATAGGTGTTCGGACTTGAGAACGTGCGGAGCCGAATACAACCCCCGGTGTTTAAGGCCGGACTAAAGCACGTGTGGCAATCTGAAGTGAGGAAGGGATACAGATGACAAAAGAAATTAGTACCAAACAAAATTGGTAATCAACTATTTCCTTTATATCCTGTATAATACGTCAAGACGTGCTATTACAGATAATGCCATGAATATTAAGGCTATTTTACATGCCAAGAGTCTTACACAAGGGAAAGCTTTACATGTCTGCACCATTTCCCCTTGATGAGAAATCCTTTGAGAGGAGAAGTTGATGGTCGTCTAGAAGAAAGGGGGGCTTTAGAGAGTAGCCCCTATACAACCAAAGATTAGGCAGGTTTTAATGAACCAGTAGTTTAAAAAAAGAAAGAGAGAAAGAAGGTTAAGGTCCAAATAGGGTCAAACCGTACTATAGACCATTTTCCGCAATATGCCCCGATGTTGCCCAAGGTATTTTAAGTGCGTAATTATGCATGCGCGGTACGTGTGCCACAACCTTATGGGGCAATCGGCGAAGGCTGAACTGCTAATCAATCTCCGGATCTGCCGAGTTGTCATGCTGTGATGTGGACTGGACTCGCTTGGCAGTTTCAAGGGCCTTAATGGCCGATGAGTTGTTCGGCTTGATAAGGATGTTTTGTACCTTGGTGTAAGGGTCGCGGTGTGCTCCTTAGTATGGAGGGAGCGCTCCATATTTCCATTGACTGTGATGACACCGCACGGTCCGGGCATTTTGAGCTTTAGGTAAGCATAATGTGGGACTGCATTGAAGCGAGCGAAAGCAGTTCGTCTGAGCAGCGCGTGATAACCACTGCAGAATGGGCCGATATCGAAGATCAAGTCTTCGCTTCGGAAATTCTCTGGAGAATCGAAGACTACTTCCAACGGTAAGGATCCCGTACAACGGGCCTCCACATCGGGTATGACTAATTTAAAGGTAGTGTTGCTTGGCTTGATTCTTGACGGGTCAATACGCATCTTACGGACAGTGTCTTGATAAATCAGGTTGAGACCATTGCCGCTATCCATAAGGACTCTAGTGAGATGGTATCCATTGATGATGGGATCGAGTACCAGGGCCACCGAACCTCCATGACAGATACTAGTTGGGTGGTCCCTGCGATCAAAGGTGATCGGACAAGCCGACCATGGGTTGAATTTTGGGGAGACAGGCTCTACGGCATAGACGTCCCTTAGTGCGCGCTTGCGCTCCCTCTTTGGGATGTTGTAACATATATCATGTTCATTATTTTCACCTTGGGGGGAAACTTCTTCTGTCCCCCTATGTTCGGAGGGCGGGGCTCATCATCGTCCTCGCTTTGAGGCCCTTTCCCCTTGTGTTTGGTATTTAATTTATGGGCCTGTTTAAAAACCCAGCAGTTTCTGTTGGAGTGGTTGGCAGGCTTGTTAGCGGTGCCATGAATCTGGCAATCCCTATCTAGTATTTTGTCCAAATTGGATGGACCGTCTCTATTTCCTTTGAATGGCCTCTTCCGCTGACCAGGTTTGGAGCCATTGAATCTGGCGTTTACTGATGTATCCTCATTTTCTTTGTTATTGTTCCGATGCTTGTTTTTCTTACGTCGTGGCCTTCCATTGCCATCCCTGGCCTCAGAGGTGTCGGGGTCGCTGGTGCTATTTCTTCTACAAGCCAACCAGTTGTCTTCTCCCGTGCAAAAGAGGGTCATAAGTGTAGTAAGAGCTGCCATAGTTTTAGGCTTTTCTTGGCCGAGGTGTTGGGCGAGCCATTCGTCACTGACGCTGTGCTTAAAGGCGGCTAAGGCTTCGTCATCCGGATAGTCAACAATTTGGTTCTTTTTAATTAAGAACCGAGTCCAGAGTTTGCAGGCTGACTCTCCGGGTTGCTGGACTATGTGACTCAGGTCGTCAACATTCGGTAGCCGGACATATGTGCCTTGAAAGTTATCTTGAAAAGCATCCTCCAAGTCCTCCCAACTACCAATGGAGTTCTCTGGGAGGTTATTCAGCCAGTGTCGTGCTGGTCCTTTTGGTTTAAGGGGAAGGTATTTGATGG
The DNA here is from genome assembly GCF_002162155.2 of Triticum dicoccoides. NCBI lineage: Eukaryota > Viridiplantae > Streptophyta > Magnoliopsida > Poales > Poaceae > Triticum > Triticum dicoccoides. The sequence continues at coordinate 198,715,355 of NC_041392.1, forward strand.
CGTGGAGATCATCGCCACGAGCCATATGAATGTGGAGAAGAAAATCTTCGATCCATACGGCGGGATCTGTAGTTCTATCATATGCTTCGATGTTTACGGGTTTAAACCCTTCTGGAAATTGGTGTTGCATTACCTCATCAGAAAAGCACATGGGGTGTGTGGCGCCTCTATATCGGGCCACATCACGACGGAGTTCGGATGATGTCCGTATTCGGTTCTCGGCCCGGACTTGGTTATGATTGCCGCACCAGGCTTGATGGTCATTGTCTTGTGTCAAAGCATGTCCCCTTGATCCGTAGATTGAGCTGGTATGGCCGGCTCTATTGTCCAGGTCCTGACGTAAGTCATATGTGTAACCCAGAGCCGATGCCTCTTTGCCTCTATGGCGGGGTGGCATGGGCTGGTATTCGACATAATTAGCCATTTTGTCCCATCCACGCGGTCGGTCTGGTTCATCAGCATGGTGGTATCTTGATGGATTTGTCTCAAGGGCCTCGTCGTTGAATTGTGGTAGTAGCCTACGTTTTGGGTAGCTCTTTGTTGGGCGCTCAAGGTTGTATTCTTCGGCGGCCAGGACCTTGGTCCATCTGTCGTTGAGTGTGTCCTGTTCGTCTTGAAACTGTTGCTATTTCTTTTTCAGGCTCCTTGTAGTGGCGATAAGCTATCGCTTGAAGCGTTCTTGTTTGAGGGGTTCCTCTGGCATGATGAACTCTTCGTTACCGAGGCTAACGTCCTCCTCGGAGGCCGGTAGATAATTGCTATCTTCTGAATCCTCATGATCAGCAAGTTCGTCAGGGTTAACTTTTCCCTCCTCGCACTCATCATGCTCGGACGCAGGCTCGACGGGGTCGTCAGGGTCTTCGGCATCATCCGGAGTGTTGTTATCTTCAGTGCCAGTATTGCTATCCTTTTCACGACGAGATCGTGAGCGGCGCCGCTGACGTCGGACTTTATGTGGCGCCTCGACGGGCTTGTCCTTAATCGGATCTTGAGTGCCATCATCGTCCTTCTTTTCGGGCGTATCCACCATGTACACATTGTAAGTAGAAGTGGCCGTCCAACGCCCGGTGATGGGCGGGTTTAGGCGTTGTTTGGCTCCAACATCATCGTCCATACAATCGATGTCTTCGGAGGCGTAGTCTAGCATGTCGGTTAGGTCCTTGTCGGTGTCAAAACCGGCGGATCTTGGGTAGGGGGTCCCAAACTGTGCGTCTAAGGCGGATGGTAACAGGAGGCAGGGAACATGATGTTTTACCCAGGTTCGGGCCCTCTCGATGGAGGTAAAACCCTACGTCCTGCTTGATTAATATTGATGAGATGGGTAGTACAAGAGTAGATCTACCACGAGATCAAAGAGGCTAAACCCTAGAAGCTAGCCTATGGTATGATTGTATGTTGTAGTTGTTGTTGTCCTACGAACTAAAACCCTCCGGTTTATATAGACACCGGAGAGGGTTAGGGTTACACAAGGTCGGTTACAAAGGAGGAGATATCCATATCCGTATTGCCTAGCTTGCCTTCCACGCCAAGTAGAGTCCCATCCGGACACGAGACGAAGTCTTCAATCTTGTATCTTCATAGTCCAACAGTCCGGCCAAAGGATATAATCCGGCTATCCGGAGACCCCCTAATCCAGGACTCCCTCAGTCCTCGACAGTGGCAATTATGTTTGTGGTGGGTGGGATGTAAAATTCCCCACTCTCAACCCCTAGTTCAGGCTGGGCGTAGTTCGAAAAGGATGCCGCCGTAATGGCGAGAGATCGCATTAGGTCCAGCGCCTTGTTTAGGAGCGAAACCTGGACATGCGACTGAGGAACTGCGGAGTTGGGTCCGTGATGTCTACTACACAACCTTCTTCTTGTAGACGTTGTTGGGCCTCCAAGTGCAGAGGTATGTAGGACAGTAGCAAATTTCCCTCAAGTGGATGACCTAAGGTTTATCAATCCGTAGGAGGCGTAGGATGAAGATGGTCTCTCTCAAGCAACCCTGCAACCAAATAACAAAGAGTCTCTTATGTCCCCAACACACCCAATACAATGGTAAATTGTATAGGTGCACTAGTTCAGTGAAGAGATGGTGATACAAGTGGTATATGGATAGTAGATAATAGTTTTTGTAATCTAAAAATATAAAAACAGCAAGGTAGCAAGTGATAAAAGTGAGCATAAACGGTATTCCAATGATAGGAAACAAGGCCTAGGGTTCATACTTTCGCTAGTGTAAGTTCCCTCAACAATGATAACATAATTGGATCACATAACTATCCCTCAACATGCAACAAAGAGTCACTCCAAAGTCACTAATAGCGGAGAACAAACGAAGAGATTATGGTAGGGTACAAAACCACCTCAAAGTTATTCTTTCCAATCAATCCGTTGGGCTATTCCTATAAGTGTCACTGAGGGAGTCCTGGATTAGGGGGTCTCCGGACAGCCGGACTATCTCCATTGGCCGGACAGTTAGACTATGAAGATACAAGATTGAAGACTTCGTCTCGTGTCCGGATGGGACTCTACTTGGCGTGGAAGGCAAGCTAGGCAATACGGATATGGATATTTCCTCCTTTGTAACCGACCTTGTGTAACCCTAAGCCTCTCCGGTTTCTATATAAACCAAAGGGTTTTAGTCCGTAGGACAACAACCATAACATACAATCATACCATAGGCTAGCTTCTAGGGTTCAGCCTCTCTGATCTCGTGGTAGATCTACTCTTGTACTACCCATATCATCAATGTTAATCAAGCAGGACGTAGGGTTTTACCTCCATCAAGAGGGCCCGAACCTGGGTAAAACATCGTGTCCCATGCCTCCTGTTACCATCCAGCCTAGACGCACAGTTCGGGACCCCCTACCCGAGATCCGCCGGTTTTGACACCGACATTGGTGCTTTCATTGCGGGTTCCTCTGTGTCGTCGCCGTTAGGCTTGATGGCTCCTACTATCATCGATAGCGATGCCGTCCAGGGTGAGACTTTTCTCCCCGGACAGATCTTCGTATTCGGTGGCTTTCCACTGCGGGCTAATTCGCTTGGCCATCTGGAGCAGATTGAAAGCTACGCCCCTGGCCGTCAGGTCAGATTTGGAAGTTTGAACTACACGGCCGACATCCGCGGAGACTTGATCTTCGACGGATTAGAGCCACAGCCGGGTGCGCCGCACTGTCACGATGGGTATGACCTAGCTCTGCCACCGAATAGTACCCCAGAGGCTGCACCCGCATCAGCTTCGACCCTTAGCTCAGAGCCAACTGCGCCAGTCGAGGACGTATGGTTAGACATCGCCTCAGGGGCTACAGTCTTAACGGCGATCGAGCTGAACACCAGCCTAACCCTCTGCGCAGCCCGTGACTCCAAGGTGCTGGACTCTTTTCCGGACTCCGAACCATTCGCGCCCCTGCCAATCGAATCCGATTGGGCGCCGATCATGGAATTCACCGCCGCGGATATCTTTCAACACTCGCCCTTCGGCGACATTCTGAATTCACTAAGGTCTCTCTCTTTTTCAGGAGAGCCCTGGCCGGATTATGGCCAACGGGATTCGGATGCGGACGACGAAGAAATTCGACGCCCACCCACCACCCACTTCATAGCCACTGTCGATGATTTAACCAACATGCTCGACTTCGACTTCGAAGACATCGATGGTATGGACGACGATGTAGGAGATGAACATGAAACAGCACCTATAGGGCACTGGAAAGCCACCTCGTCATATGACATATACATAGTGGATACACCCAAAGAAGGCAATGGCGACAGGATAGCGGAGGATGACCTCTCCAAGAAGCAACCCAAACGCCGACGTCAGCGGCGCCGCTCTAAGTCCCGCCAAAGCAAAAGTGGTGATACCGGCACATGAGATAATAACACTCCGGATAGTGCCAAAGAAAACAACAAACCCCTCCAGCAAGATTTAGAGCAGGAGGATAGAGGAGCCAGCTCTCCTGAGAGAGCGGCAGATGGAGAGGAGGAGGATGACAATCACATGCCCCCCTCCGAAGACGAGGCAAGCCTCGGCGACGATGAATTTGTCGTACCAGATGATCCCGTCGAACAAGAGTGCTTCAAGCGCCGGCTTATGGCCACAGCAAATAGCCTGAAGAAAAAGTAGCAGAAGCTTCAGGCTGATCAAGATCTGCTAGCTGACAAATGGACTGAAGTCCTCGCGGTCGAGGAATATAAACTCGAGCGCCCCTCCAAGAGTTACCCAAGGCGCAGGTTACTACCCCGACTGGAGGAAGAAGCGTATGATACGGCTGATCGGCCACCTCGTGGCCTCAATAGCGAGGCATTCCAGCGAAAAGCTCAGCCTCCACCCCAACGCCATTCAAATAAAAAGGCGTGGGAGATACGCCAGACCTGCGAGACATATTGGAGGACAAGGCAAAGCATTCAAGATAGATCTACGGATCACGAGAGCGCACCACTCTGCGAGACGACAAACGTCACGCCGGATACAGTAAAAGCAAATCCGGCCGGGCCGAACACAGCGGGCAAGACCCATTCGAGCTGCGTCGCGGTATAGCCCAATACAGAGGCACCGCACACCCCTTATGCTTCACAGATGAAGTAATGGAACATCAATTCCCAGAAGGTTTCAAACCTGTAAATATTGAATCATACGACGGCACAACAGATCCTGCAGTATGGATTAAGGACTTCCTCCTCCACATCCACATGGCCCGCGGAGATAACTTACACGCCATCAAATACCTCCCACTAAAGCTCAAAGGACCAGCGCTGCATTGGCTTAACAGCTTGCCAGTGGACTCCATTAGCTCTTGGGAAGATCTGGAAGCCGCATTCCTCAACAACTTTCAGGGCACTTATGTGCGACCACCAGACGCCGATGATTTGAGCCACATAATTCAGCAGCCAGAAGAGTCGGCCAGGCAATTCTGGACTCGGTTCCCTACAAAGAAAAAATCAAATCATCGACTGTCTGGATGCGGAGGCCTTAGCGACTTTCAAGCACAACAACCGAGATGAGTGGCTAGCCCGGCACCTTGGTCAGTGATGTCTACAACACAACCTTCTTCTTGTAGACGTTGTTGGGCCTCCAAGTGCAGAGGTTTGTAGGACAGTAGCATATTTCCCTCAAGTGGATGACCTAAGTTTTATCAATCCATAGGAGGTGTAGGATGAAGATGGTCTCTCTCAAGCAACCCTGCAACCAAATAACAAAGAGTCTCTTGTGTCCCCAACACACCCAATACAATGGTAAATTGTATAGGTGCACTAGTTCGGCGAAGAGATGGTGATACAAGTGGTATATGGATAGTAGATAAAGGTATTTGTAATCTGAAATTATAAAAACAGCAAGGTAACTAATGGTAAAAGTGGGCGTAAACGGTATTGCAATGATGGTAAACAAGGCCTAGGGTTCATACTTTCACTATTGTAAGTCCTCTTAACAATACTAACATAATTGGATCATAAAACTATCCCTCAACATGCAACAAAGAGTCACTCCAAAGTCACTAATAGCGGAGAACGAACGAAGAGATTATGGTAGGGTACGAAACCACCTCAAAGTTATTCTTTCCAATCAATCCATTGGGCTATTCCTATAATTGTCACAAACAGCCCTAGAGTTCGTACCAGAATAACACCTTAAGATACAAATCAACCAAAACCCTAATGTCACCTAGATACTCCAATGTCACCTCAAGTATCCGTGGGTATGATTATACGATATGCATCACACAATCTCAGATTCATCTATTCAACCAACACAACGGACCTCAAAGAGTGCCCCAAAGTTCTACCGGAGAATCGCGACGAAAACGTGTGCCAACCCCTATGCATAGGTTCCCAATGTCACGAAACCCGCAAGTTGGTCACCTTAACATACATCAAGTGGCACGTGGTATCCCATTGTCACCACAGATATCCATGGCAAGACGTACATCAAGTGTTCTCAAGTCTTTAAAGACTCAATCCGATAAGATTACTTCAAAGGGGAAACTCGATTCATTACAAGAGAGAAGAGGGGGAAGAAACATCATAGGATCCAAATATAATAGCAAAGCTCGTGATACATCAAGATCGTATCATCTCAAGAACGCGAGAGAGAGATATCAAATACATAGCTACTGGTACATACCCTCAGCCCCGAGGGAGAACTACTCCCTCCTCGTCATGGAGAGCACCGGGATGATGAAGATGGCCACCGGAGAGGGATTGCCCCCTCCGGCAGGGTGCCGAAACGGGTCTAGATTGGCTTTCGGTGGCTACAGAGGCTTCTAGCGGCGGAACTCCCGATCTAATCTCTGTTCTGGAAGTTTTAGGATACGTGGGTATATATGGGTGAAAGGAGTACGTCGGTGGACTGAAGGGGGGCCACGAGGCAGGGGGGCGCGCCCCAGGGGGGTGGGCATGCCCCCTACCCTCGTGAG
>NC_041392.1:198721761-198760549 GCF_002162155.2 Triticum dicoccoides
AAATATAATAGCAAAGCTCGTGATACATCAAGATCGTATCATCTCAAGAACGCGAGAGAGAGATATCAAATACATAGCTACTGGTACATACCCTCAGCCCCGAGGGAGAACTACTCCCTCCTCGTCATGGAGAGCACCGGGATGATGAAGATGGCCACCGGAGAGGGATTGCCCCCTCCGGCAGGGTGCCGGAACGGGTCTAGATTGGCTTTCGGTGGCTACAGAGGCTTCTAGCGGCGGAACTCCCGATCTAATCTCTGTTCTGGAAGTTTTAGGATACGTGGGTATATATGGGTGAAAGGAGTACGTCGGTGGACTGAAGGGGGGCCACGAGGCAGGGGGGCGCGCCCCAGGGGGGTGGGCATGCCCCCTACCCTCGTGAGCACCTCCTTCATCTTCTGACCTAGGGTCCAAGTCTATCTGGTAGGTTTCCTTCCAAAAATAACTTCTCCGGTTGATTTCGTTCCGTTTCGACTCTGTTTGATATTCCTTTTCTTCGAAACACTGAAATAGGCATAAAACAGCAAATCTGGGCTGGGCCTCCGGTTAATAGGTTAGTCCCAAAAATAATATAAAATTGGATAATAAAGCCCAATATTGCCCAAAACAGTAGATAATATAGCATGGAGCAATCAAAAATTATAGATACGTTGGAGACGTATCAGGCATCCCCAAGCTTAATTCCTACTCGTCCTCGAGTAGGTAAATGATAAAAAAGATAATTTTTGACGTGGAATGCTAGTTGGCATAATTTCAATGTAATTCTTCTTACTTGTGATATGAATATTCAGATCCATAAGATTCAAGACAAAAGTTTAATATTGACATAAAAACAATAATACTTCAAGCATACTAACAAAGCAATCATGTCTTGTCAAAATAACATGGCCAAAGAAAGCTATCCCTACAAAATCATATAGTCTGGCTATGCTCCATCTTCACCACACAAAATACTTAAATCATGCACAACCCCGATGACAAGCCACGCAATTGTTTCATACTTTTGATGTTCTCAAACTTTTTCAATCTTCACGCAATACATTAGCGTGAGCCATGGACGTAGCACTATAGGTGGAATAGAATGGTGGTTGTGGAGAAGACAAAAAGGGAGAGGATAGTCTCACATCAACTAGGCGTATCAACGGGCTATGGAGATGCTCATCAATAGATATCAATGTGAGTGAGTAGGGATTGCCATGCAACGGATGCACTAGAGCTATAAATGTATGAAAGCTCAACAAAAGAAACTAGTGTGTGTGCATCCAACTCGCTTGCTCACGAAGATCTAGGGCATTTGAGGAGGCCCATCATTGGAATATACAAGCCAAGTTCTATAATGTAAAATTCCCACTAGTATATGAAAATGACAAAACAAGAGACTCTCTATATGAAGAACATGGTGCTACTTTGAAGCACAATATATGAGACTCGCTATATGAAGAACATGGTGCTACTTTGAAGCACAAGTGTGGAAAAAGGATAGTAGCATTGCCCCTTTTTATATATTTTTATTTGGCCTTTCCTTTTTTTATGGCCTTTCTCTCTTTTTTTGCCTTCCCTTTTTTTGGCCTTTCTTTTTTTATTTGGCCTTTCTCTTTTTTTTGGGACAATGCTCTATTAATGATGATCATCACACTTCTATTTATTTACAACTCAATGATACAACTCGATACTAGAACAAAGATGACTCTATATGAATGCCTCCGGTGGTGTACCAGGATGTGCAATGATGCATGAGTGACATGTATGAAAGAATTATGAACGGTGGCTTTGCCACAAATACGACGTCAACTACATGATCATGCAAAGCAATATGAAAATGATGAAGCATGTCATAATAATGGAACGGTGGAAAGTTGCATGGCAATATATCTCGGAATGGCTATGGAAATGCCATAATAGGTAGGTATGGTGGCTGTTTTGAGGAAGGTATATGGTGGGTTTATGGTACCGGCGAAAGTTGCATGGTACTAGAGAGGCTAGCAATGGTGGAAGGGTGAGAGTGCGTATAATCCATGGACTCAACATTAGTCATAAAGAACTCATATACTTATTGCAAAAATCTAGAAGTTATCGAAGCAAAGTATTACGCGCATGCTGTTAGGGGGGTAGATTGGTAGGAAAATACCATCGCTCGTCCCCGACCGCCACTCATAAGGAAGACAATCAGTAAATAAATCATGCTCCGACTTTGTCACATAACGGTTCACCATACGTGCATGCTACGGGAATCACAAACTTCAACACAAGTATTTCTCAAATTCATAACCACTCAACTAGCATGACTCTAATATCACCATCTCCATATCTCAAAACAATTATCAAGTATTAAACTTCTCATAGTATTCAACACACTCATAAGAGAATTTTATTATTCTTGAATACCTAGCATATTAGGATTTTAAGCACATTACCATGATATTTAAGACTCTCAAAATAATCTAAGTGAATCATGAGAGTTCATCTATTTCTTCAAAATAAAACTACCACCATGCTCTAAAAGATATAAGTGAAGTACTAGAGCAAATGACAAACTACTCCGAAAGATATAAGTGAAGACCAATGAGTAGTTGAATAATTATGCAACTATGTGAAGACTCTCTAACATTTAAGAATTTCAGATCTTGGTATTTTATTCAAACAGCAAGCAAATCCTAACAAAATAAATTGATGCTCCAAGAAAAACACATATCATGTGGCGAATAAAAATATAGCTCCAAGTAAAGTTACCGATGAACGAAGACGAAAGAGGGGATGCCTTCCGGGGCATCCCCAAGCTTAGGCTCTTGGTTGTCCTTGAATATTACCTTGGGGTGCCTTGGGCATCCCCAAGCTTAGGCTCTTGCCACTCCTTATTCCATAGTCCATCGAATCCTTACCCAAAACTTGAAAACTTCACAACACAAAACTTAACAGAAAACTCGTAAGCTCCGTTAGTATAAGAAAACAAAAGACCACTTCAAGGTACTGTAATTAACTCATTATTTATTTATATTGGTGTTAAACCTACTGTATTCCAACTTCTCTATGGATTATAAACTATTTTACTAGCCATAGATTCATCAAAATAAGTAAACAACACATGGAAAACAGAATCTGTCAAAAACAGAACAGTCTGTAGTAATATGGATCAAACGTATACTTCTGGAACTCATAAACTTCTAAAATAAATTTCTGGACCTGAGGAATTTATCTATTAATCATCTGCAAAAATAATTAACTAAATAGCACTCTCCAAATAAAAATGGTAGCAATTCTCGTGAGCGCTAAAGTTTCTATTTTTTACAGCATGATCAACAAGACTTTCCCCAAGTCTTCCCAACGGTTCTACTTGGCACAAACACTAATTAAAACATAAAAACACATCTAAACAGATGCTAGATGAATTATTTATTACTAAACAGGAACAAAAAGCAAGGAAAAAAATAAAGTTGGGTTGCCTCCCAACAAGCGCTATCGTTTGACGCCCCTAGCTAGGCATGATGATTTCAATGATGCTCATATAAAGGATAAGATTTGTAACATAAAGAGAGCATCTTGAAGAATATGACTAGCACATTTAAGTCTAACCCACTTCCTATGCATAGGGATTTTGTGAGCAAACAACTTATGGGAACAAGAATCAACTTGCATAGGAAGGTAAAACATGCATAACTTCAAGATTTTAAGCACATAGAGAGGAAACTTGATATTATTGCAATTCCTACAAGCATATGTTCCTCCCTCATAATAATTTTCGGTAGCATCATGAATGAATTCAACAATATAACCAGCACCTAAAGCATTGTTTTCATGATCTACACGCATAGAAATTTTATTACTCTCCACATAAGCAAAATTCTTCTCATTCGTAATAGTGGGAGTATCATAAGAGACTTGGATACTATAAATTGTTTCCACATTAAAAGAGTAAGGTTCAGAGAAGGGGTAATCATAATCATGACAAGTTTTATAAATATAATCACTACTTTTTATAGCATAAGTATCATCACAATAATCATCATAAGTAGGGGGCATGCTATCATCATTATAAACTTGCACACCAAAACTTGGGAGACTAAAAATATCATCTTCATTAATCATAGCATCCCCAAGCTTGGGACAAACATTAATTGCAGCAAATATATTCTCAAAAACATCATATTCATCAAACATAGCTTCCCCAAGCTTGGGCCTTTTCATATCATAAGCATAATCACTCTCATCATTAATAGTATAGATAACACCAATAGTATAGCAATTATCATATTCTTCCAAGCAAGTGCCGAAAAGATTTTCAAGATCATAAGAAGTATCATTATCTTCACAATTATATTTTCATGAGGCACAATAGTAATAGGGGCAGCATTATTTGGGAGAGACATCTTTTTACCTCTCTTCCTTTTTCTTTTCTTCTTCTTCACCACATCATGTGTGGGTTCAATCCTCTTTTTGGAGCTCCTTATTAATGAGATTGGTTGAATAGGAGGCTCCTCCTAGTTACCTGATTCATCATAAGAAATAATAGGAGGATATTGGGAAGTCTCTTTGAGGGAGTCCTGGATTAGGGGGTGTCCGGATGGCCGGACTATACCTTCAGCCGGACTCCTGGACTATGAAGATACAAGATTGAAGACTTCGTCCCGTGTCCGGAAGGGACTTTCCTTGGCGTGGAAGGCAAGCTTGGCGATACGGATGTGCAGATCTCCTACCATTGTAACCGACTTTGTGTAACCCTAACCCTCTCCGGTGTCTATATAAACCAGAAGGTTTTAGTCCGTAGGACAACATACACAACAACAATCATACCATAGGCTAGCTTCTAGGGTTTAGCCTCTCCGATCTCGTAGTAGATCTACTCTTGTACTACCCATATCATCAATATTAATCAAGCAGGACATACGGTTTTACCTCCATCGAGAGGGCCACTTGCCTCCTGTTACCATCCGGCCTAGACGCACAGTTGGGGACCCCCTACCCGAGATCCGCCAGTTTTGACACCGACATTGGTGCTTTCATTGAGAGTTCCTCTGTGTCGTCGCCATCAGGCTCGATGGCTCCTACGATCATCAATAGCGATGCAGTCCAGGGTGAGACCTTCCTCCCCGGACAGATCTTCGTCTTCGGCGGCTTCGCACTACGGGCCAATTCACTTGGCCGTCTAGAGCAGATCGAAAGCTACGCCCATGGCCGTCAGGTCAGATTTGGAAGTTTAAACTACACGGCTGACATCCGCGGGGACTTGATCTTCGACGGATTCGAGCCACTGCCGAGCGCGCCACACTGTCCCGACGAGCATGATCTAGCTCTACCACCGAACAGTGCCCTGGAGGCCACACCCGCATCAGCTTCGACCCTTAATTCGGAGCCAACTGCGCCGATTGAGGATGGGCGGTTGGACCCCAACTCGGGGGCTGCGATCCCAACGGCGATTGAGCCGAACACCATCCCCGTACTCTGCAAGACTCATGACTCCAAGGAGCCGGACTCCTCTCCGGACTCCGAACCCTCCGCGCCCTTGCCGATCGAATCCGATTGGGCGCCGATCATGGAGTTTACTGCCGCGGACATCTTTCAGCACCCACCTTTTGGCGATATCCTGAAGACACTGAAGTCTCTCTCTTTATCAGGAGATCCCTGGCCGAACTACTGTCAGCAAGGTTGGGGTACGGACGACGAAGAAATTCAAAGCCCACCCACCACCCACTTTGTAGCCACTGTCGACGACTTAACCTACATGCTCGACTTCGACTCCGAAGACATCGACGGTATGGACGCCAATGAAGGAGATGATGAAGAACCAGCGCCTACTAGGCCCTAGAAAGCCACCTCGTCATATGACATATACATGGTGGACACCCCAAAAGAAGGAGATGGCGATGGAACAGCGGAGGACGACCCCTCCAAGAAACAGCCTAAGCGCCGGCGTCAGCGGCGCCGCTCAAAATCCCGCCAAAACAAATACGGTGATTCCAGCATGGGAGATAATAATACTCCGGAAAGTGCCGAAGAAAACCCCCTCTAGCAAGATTTAGCACAGGAGGATGGAGAAACCAGCCCTCATGAGAGAGCGATAGACAGAGAGGTCGAGGACGATAATTATATGCCTCCCTCCGAAGACGAGGCAAGCCTCGACGATGACGAATTCGTCGTGCCAGAGGATCCCGTCGAGCAAGAGCGTTTTCAACGCAGGCCTATGGCCACGGCAAGAAGCCTCAAGAAAAAACTGCAATAGCTTAGAGCTGATCAAGATTTGCTAGTCGACAGATGGACTGAAGTCCTTGCGGCCGAAGAGCATAAACTCGAACGCACCTCCAAGAGCTACCCAAAGCGCAGGTTGCTACCCCGATTAGAGGAGGAAGCACTTGATGCGGCCGACCGGCCACCTCGTACCCTCCACTCAAGCCGCACCCCATACCAAGGCACGGGAATATGCGCCGGACTTACGAGATATGTTGCAGGACAAGGCAAGGCAAACAAGATCGATCTATGGATCACGGGGGTGCCCCATGGCTCGAGATAGTAACCGTCAGGCCGGCCACAAATTCGGCAGGGCCGAACACAGTAGACAAAGCTCATTGGAGCTACGTCATGACATAGCCCAGTACAGAGGCGCCGCACTCCCACTATGCTTCACAGACGAAATAATGGATCATCAAATCCCCGAGGGTTTCAAACCCATAAACATCGAATCATATGATGGCACAACAGATCCTACGGTATGGATCGAGGATTATCTCCTTCATATCCACATGGCCCGCGGCGATGATTTCCATGCCATCAAATACCTCCCACTCAAGCTTAAAGGACCAGCTCGGCATTGGCTTAACAGCTTGCCAACAGGATCAATCAGTTGTTGGGAGGACCTGGAAGCCTCATTCCTCGACAATTTCCAGGGCACTTATGTGCGACCCCCAGACGCCGATGACCTAAGTCACGTAATTCAGCAGCCAGAGGAATCGGCCAGGCAATTCTGGACACGGTTCCTAACAAAGAAAAATCAAATAGTCGACTGTCCGGACGCTGAGGCCCTAGCAGCCTTCAAGCACAATATCCATGACGAGTGGCTGGCCCGGCACCTTGGACAGGAAAAGCCGAAATCTATGGCAGCACTCACGACACTCATGACCCGCTTTTGCGCGAGAGAAGACAGCTGGCTTGCTCGTAGCAACAATATGACCAAGAACCCTGGTAATTCGGACACCAGGGACAGTAGTGGCAGGTCGCGTCGCAACAAGCAGAAGCGCTGCATTAACGGCGACAATGCTGAGGATACGGCAGTTAATGCCGGACTCAGAGGCTCTAAATCCGGTCAGCGGAAAAAGCCATTCAAAAGGAATCCTAGGGGCCCGTCCAGTTTGGACTGAATACTCGACCGCTTGTGCCAGATACATGGCACCCCCGAGAAGCCGGCCAATCACACCAACAGGGATTGTTGGGTGTTCAAGCAGACAGGCAAGTTAAACGCCGAAAATGAAGACAAGGGGCTGCATAGCGATGACGACAAGGAGCCCCGGCCGCCGAACAACAGTGGACAGAAGGGTTTTCCCCCACAAGTGCGGACAGTGAACATGATATACGCAACCCACGTCCCCAAAAGGGACCGGAAGCGCGCGTTAAGGGACGTATACGCGGTAGAGCCAGTCGCCCCAAAGTTCAACCCATGGTCCTCCTGCCCGATCACCTTTGATCGAAGGGAACATCCCACTAGCATCCTTCATGGCGGATTCGCCGCATTGGTTCTAAGACCCAATTATTGACGGATTTCATCTCACTAGAGTCCTTATGGACGGCGGCACCAGCCTGAACCTGCTTTACCAGGATACAGTGCGGAAAATGGGCATAGATCCCTCGAGGATTAAGCCCACCAAAACGACCTTTAAAGGCGTAATACCAGGTGTAGAGGCCAACTATACAGGCTCAGTCACACTTGAAGTGGTCTTCGGATCTCCGGATAATTTCCGAAGCGAGGAGTTAATCTTCGACATAGTCCCATTCCGCAGTGGTTATCACGCACTGCTCGGGCGAACCGCATTTGCCAAGTTCAATGCGGTACCGCACTACACATACCTTAAGCTCAAGATGCCAGGCCCTCGAGGAGTAATTACGTTCAATGGAAACACCGAACGCTCCCCCCAAACGGAGGAGCACACGGCGGCCCTTGCAGCGGAAGTACAAAGCAGCCTCTCCAGGCAGTTCTCCAGTCCGGCCACTAAACGATCGGACAGCGTCAAGCGCGCCCGGAGTAACCTACAACAAGACCACCTGGCACGATCCGAGCAGGCGTAGCAATGCAGCCCCAACCCCAACCCTTGCAAAAAGGCGACGCCAGTACTTCGTGTACATAACTACACTCTAGAGATACCATGGGTACAGGGGGAGGGGCACCATCACGGCACGCCCGAAACACGGCTTAAACCATACCAGGGGCTGCCGATTTTTTAATTTTCTCTTACTTTCAGGACTCCATCCTTCGGAACGCATGTTCGGCAGTTCAATTGCCGCACAAACGACGCAAGAACCAGGGAAGCAGACAAGCCACGCTGCATTATGGAACTCCCAGGTGGTCTCTATCACGAGCAGTATACCTGTTCCGCATACTATTCCGCAGCTTGCCCCTGGAATGGACATGCTAACTAGTCCAACCTTTCACTTATCGCATTATTTGTATCTTTCTGCTTTGATCGCACCCCTTTTTAATAAACAATGCATAGCTTTCGTCTATTTTTGCATTACCTTTTTTCATTATATATGTTCCTTAATGACATGTTGCACCCGTACACGTTGGTACGGCCAAAATACGCCAGGGGCTTTAGTACCCCTCAATATGGTGTGAGAAGTCCGAACACTTTAACAAGTGCGGCACCCCGAACTTATAGCATTATATGCATCGGCTCCGAATCATATCTTGGGTCAATAGTTGGGTTTGCCCGGCTCCGATGTTTTGGTGCCTTACGTTCCGCTATATCGGCTAAGGTAGCACTAGGAGAACCACTGCAATTGTGCCCCAGTTGATCTGGGTCCAGCACCTCAGTGGAGAAAGCTAAAACTGACTGTCATGATGAAGCGAGAGCTGGTCGCTGTTCGAGAGGTTTTTCGAGTCCCTAAAGACTTATGCCGCTTAGGGCGAGGAGCCGGCTCTGTCCAGCCAAGGCGTGGATAGCGCCCCGAACTCGATCTTCCGAATACCAGGGGCTTCGCCGAAATTTAAAATTATAGAATTTTATGGCTAAGTGAGAGTGTTCACGCATTATAGTCTGATTGGCTTGTTCGTTGGGCTGAGCGCCTCCCTCGAAGGACCCAAACATGGGAAAAAGAGCGCTCAGGTTTATCCCCGAAAACCCCAGCACTAGCGGCACGGGGGCAGAAGCCGACGACTCGCCATCTCTCAGAATTGATAAACAGCCGCACAGAAGGTAATATTTTAAATTCCAACAGCATTGCTTAGCGCATATGAACAAGTTTTCAGCGCACATGACAAAACGAGCAAGTTTCACTCAAAAATTACATCCCTAGAACATTCATCCGCCACAAGGCAGGCACCCTTCAGAACATCCTTATAGTAATTCTCGGGCTTGCGATGCTCTTTCCCCGGTGGTGGCCCGTCCTTCACAAGCTTCTCAGCATCCAGCTTGCCCCAGTGCACCTTAGCACGGGCAAGGGCCCTACGGGCACCTTCAATGCAGACGGAGCGCTTGATGACTTCGAGCCTTGGACAGGCCTCCACCAGCCGCCGCACCAGCCCGAAATAGCTCCCAGGCAGAGCCCCTCCAGGCCACAGCCGAACAATGAGGCCCTTCATGGCCTGTTCGGCCGCCTTGTGGAGCTCGACCAGTTGCTTCAGCTGGTCGCTCAGGGGCACGGGGTGTTCGGCCTCAGCATACTGAGACCAGAACACCTTCTATGTCGAGCTGCCCTCCTCGGCTCGATAGAATGCGGCGGCATCGGACACACTCCGGGGAAGATCTGCGAACGCTCCTGGAGAGCTCCGGATTCGGTTAAGTAACAAGTAACTCACGTTTATGTGTTTGCTTTGCATAAAGAATGCCTTACCCGCCGCTATCTTCTTCACCTCATCCAACTCCTGGAGGGTCTTCTGGGATTCGGCCTTGGCAGACTTGGCATTTTCAATAGCCACCGCGAGCTCGGACGCTCGCGTCTTTGAGTCAAGCTCCAAACTCTCATGTTTTTCCATGAGAGCCTGGAGCTCTTGCCGTACCTTGCCAACCTCGGCCTCATCTTCTCCCGCTCGGTGCGCTCCGAGGCCGCCCTCTTCTCGGCCTCGACCAGCGCTTCCTTAAGGGTCACCACCTCAGACATGGCCCCTACAATAGCCACGATAATCCTGTCATTCTTTGCAATTGCACCTTTTTATATATATTTAAAAACAAGGTATTTCTTACCTTCATTGTCCTCGAGCTGCTTCTTGGCATGCCCGAGCTCTTGCTTGGACCGCTCGAGGTTCTGCTTTACCGAGTCCACTTCCGTAGTCAGTGCGGCGGACGCAAGCAGAGAAGCCTGCATACGTATATTGACTCATTTTTGTTAGACTCCTGCGAATTTTATTTGATCCTCTATTCGGCTTTTCTTCCCGAATGCCAAACAGAGCATCAGGGGCTACTGTCTATGCGGTAATATTATTTACACATTCTTTACTTACCTCAAAGCCTGTTAACAGGCTAGTACAAGCTTCAGTCAGTCCGCTCTTGGCGGACTGAACCTTCTAGACCACCGCACTCATAATGGTGCGGTGCCCCTCGTCGATGGAGGCGCCTTGTAGCGCCTCCAACAGATTGTCCGGCGCCTCCGGTTGGACGGGGGTCACCGGCACGTTGGGCTTGCTCCTCTTGGAAGGAGGTTCCCCACCGGACTCTGGAACCTTTGAAGGTTCCGGAGTGGTGTCCGGCCTAGAGCCGGACTTGGAGCCCTAGGGGGTTTCATCCCCTTTACTCCTGGAGTCCGGGAGGTCGCCTTGCGGCGCCTCCAGGACCACCTCCTCCCGGCTTGGAACCTGTTGGGACAACACTTCGGTGTCGTCCGTAGGGCGGGGGGAGGAAGCCGTCGGAAGCGAATTCACATCCTACGAGTCCAGTGAGCCGCTCGACGACGCATCGAGCCAATCTTTAGGTGGGCTGCATAAACATATTCGACGTAAGCGAAAGTTGTGCAATAAACGAATATGATGAATTACTCTGGTATCCGGATACTTACGATTTTGCCAGGGGCTTGGCCCTGGGCTGCCACTCCTCTCTGCCGTTGTCAGCGTCGGTGGAGTAGTCCGGAGGAAGGGTTTTGCCCTTCTTGGACCCTCCGGCTTCCCCAGAGAGGGCGGCCTTCCTTTTCTTCTCTCCTCCCGCTGGAGGGGGAGAGGTCTCTTCTTCTTCCTCCTTGTCTTCACGGGAGGAATGCGCCTCGGAACCGTCGGATGATGGATCCGACACCTCCTGGCGCCGGGCACTCTTTCGAGTCCCCGTGGCCTTTTTCGCGGCCTTCTTCTCCGGCACCACATAGGGTGCCGGAACCAGCAGCTTCGCCAAGCGAGCATCTACTGGGCCTTCGGGCAAAGGAGCCGGACAGTTGATCTGTCCGGATGTCACCTGCCAATCCTGTCAAAGGTAAGGGGGCTTAGATCCCGCATGGAGTCAAACTATGAAAAACTGATACCCTGTGAGGGAGTCCTGGATTAGGGGGTGTCCGGATGGCCGGACTATACCTTCAGCCGGACTCCTGGACTATGAAGATACAAGATTGAAGACTTCGTCCCGTGTCCAGAAGGGACTTTCCTTGGCGTGGAAGGCAAGCTTGGCGATACGGATGTGCAGATCTCCTACCATTGTAACCGACTTTGTGTAACACTAACCCTCTCCGGTGTCTATATAAACCTGAGGGTTTTAGTCTGTAGGACAACATACACAACAACAATCATACCGTAGGCTAGCTTCTAGGGTTTAGCCTCTCCGATCGCGTGGTAGATCTACTCTTGTACTACCCATATCATCAATATTAATCAAGCAGGACGTAAGGTTTTACCTCCATCGAGAGGGCCCGAACCTGGGTAAACCTTCGTGTCCCTTGCCTCCTGTTACCATCTGGCCTAGATGCATAGTTCGGGACCCCCTACCCGAGATCCGCCGGTTTTGACACCGACACCATGTAAAAGGAAAAACAGCTTACCACATGAGCGTGACGCTGCGTACTGAATCCGCGATCCTCGGTAGCGGATGCGGGGGCCTCGGCGCCCTTGAAAAGCACCTTCCAGGCATCTTCGTACGTCGTATCGAAGATCCTGCTCTGAGTTTGGTGCCACCCCGGGTCGAACTCCCACAGGTTGAAAGCCCGTTGTTGACACGGGAGGATCAGGCGGATGAGCATAACCTGGACTATGTTGACAAGTTTGAGCTTCTTGTCCACCAGGGTTTGGATGCATGTTTGGAGTCCGGTCAGCTCTCCTTTCTTACCCCACGATAGGCACGTATCCTTCCAGGAGGTGAGCCGCGTAGGGGGTCCGGATCGAAACTCGGGGGGTGCGACCCATTCGGCGTCGCACGGCTCGGTGATGTAAAACCACCCCGATTGCCACCCCTTCAGGGTCTCCACAAAGGAGCCCTCGAGCCATAGGACGTTGGCCATCTTGCCCACCATGGCGCCTCCGCACTCCTCCTGGTTGCCGCGCACCACCTTTGGCTTGACATTGAAAGTCTTGAGCCATAAGCCGAAATGGGGGCAGATGCGGAGGAAAGCCTCGCACACGATGATAAACGCCGAGATGTTGAGGACAAATTCGGGGCCAGATCATGGAAATCCAGGCCGTAGTAGAACGTGAGCCCCCGGACAAATGGGTGGAGAGGGAAGCCCAGTCCGCGGAGGAAATGGGGAAGAAACACCACCCTCTCATGGGGCCTAGGGGTGGGGATGAGCTGCCCCTTTTCGGGAAGCCGGTACACGATGTCGTTAGACAGGTATCCGTCCTTCCTTAGCTTTTTGATGTGTCCCTCCGTGACGGAGGAGACCATCCACTTGCCTCCCGCTCCGGACATGGCTGGAGAAGGTTGAGGTGGGGAGTGCGGACTTGGGCGCTGGAGCTCGAGTGCGCAAGAATGGATAGGCGAAGGAGGAAGAAGGCGTAGGTGAAAAGGTGGATCCTTATCCCCTTATATGGGTGGACGCAACTACATGTCCCCACCAGCCTGGTAAAACTCGCTTATCTCCAAGCGCCGTAATCAATGGCGCGGTTGGGTTACCCACGCCCGTATTGATGAGAATCTCGGGATAAGGGGACACGATCTCTGCTTTAACAAGACGTGCCAAGGAAACCGCCTCGCATGACGCGCTGAGGTGGGATAATGAAACGACTCGGATAAAGGCTTGGTCGTGGTGTGTCACGCTACGGAATACGTCAGCAGATTAGATTGGTGTAAATATTATTCTATCTATGGCAATATGTGGAAACTTATTTTTATAGAGCCGGACACTATCTTTGTGTTCAAAATCTTCTGCGAAGTACTTTGAGGAGGAACCCGCCTTGCAATGCCGAAGACAATCTGCGCGCCGGACTCGTCATCATTGAAGCCTGGTTCAAGGGCTACTGAGGGAGTCCTGGATTAGGGGGTGTCCGGATGGCCGGACTATACCTTCAGCCGGACTCCTGGACTATGAAGATACAAGATTGAAGACTTCGTCCCGTGTCCGGAAGGGACTTTCCTTGGCGTGGAAGGCAAGCTTGGCGATACGGATGTGCGGATCTCCTACCATTGTAACCGACTTTGTGTAACCCTAACCCTCTCCGGTGTCTATATGAACCGGAGGGTTTTAGTCCGTAGGACAACATACACAACAACAATCATACCATAGGCTAGCTTCTAGGGTCTAGCCTCTCCGATCTCGTGGTAGATCTACTCTTGTACTACCCATATCATCAATATTAATCAAGCAGGACGTAGGGTTTTACCTCCATCGAGAGGGCCCGAACCTGGGTAAACCTTTTTGTCCCTTGCCTCCTGTTACCATCCGGCCTAGATGCACAGTTCAGGACCCCCTACCCGAGATCCGCCGGTTTTGACACCGACACCATGTAAAAGGAAAAAACAGCTTACCACATGAGCGTGACGCTGCGTACTAAATCCGCGATCCTCGGTAGCGGATGCGGGGGCCTTGGCGCCCTTGAAAAGCACCTTCCAGGCATCTCCGTACATCGTGTCGAAGAGCCTACTCTGAGTTTGGTGCCACGCCGGGTCGAACTCCCACAGGTTGAAAGCCCGTTGTTGACATGGGAGGATCAGGCGGATGAGCATAACCTGGACTATGTTGACAAGTTTGAGCTTCTTGTCCACCAGGGTTTGGATGCATGTTTGGAGTCCGGTCAGCTCTCCTTTCTTACCCCACGACAGGCCCATATCATTCCAGGAGGTGAGCCGCGTAGGGGGTCCGGATCGAAACTCGGGGGTGCGACCCATTCGGCGTCGCACGGCTCGGTGATGTAAAACCACCCCGATTGCCACCCCTTCAGGGTCTCCACAAAGGAGCCCTCGAGCCATAGGACGTTGGCCATCTTGCCCACCATGGCGCCTCCGCACTCCGCCTGGTTGCTGTGCACCACCTTCGGCTTGACATTGAAATTCTTGAGCCATAGGCCGAAATGGGGGGCGGATGCGGAGGAAAGCCTCACACACGATGATAAACGCTGAGATGCTGAGGACAAAGTTCGGGGCCATATCATGGAAATCCAGGCCGTAGTAGAACGTGAGCCCCCGGACAAATGGGTGGAGAGGGAAGCCCAGTCCGCGGAGGAAATGGGGGAGAAACACCACCCTCTCATGGGGCCTAGGGGTGGGGATGAGTTGTCCCTTTTCGGGAAGCCGGTACACGATGTCGTTAGACAGGTATCCGGCCTTCCTCGGCTTTTTGATGTGTCCCTCCGTGACGGAGGAGACCATCCACTTGCCTCCCGCTCCGGACATGGCTGGAGAAGGTTGAGGTGGGGAGTGCGGACTTGGGCGCTGGAGCTCGAGTGCGCAAGAATGGATAGGCGAAGGAGGAAGAAGGCGTAGGTGAAAAGGTGGATCCTTATCCCCTTATATGGGTGGACGCAACTACATGTCCCCACCAGCCTGGTAAAACTTGCTTATCTCCAAGCGTCGTAATCAATGGTGCGGTTGGGTTACCCGCGCCCGTATTGATGAGAATCCCGGGATAAGGGGACACGATCTCTGCTTTAACAAGACATGCCAAGGAAACCGCCTCGCATGACGCGCTGAGGTGGGATAATGAAACGACTCGGATAAAGGCTTGGCCGTGGTGTGTCACGCTACGGAATACGTCAACAGATTAGATTGGTGTAAATATTATTCTCTCTATGGCAGTATGTGGAAACTTATTTTTCCAGAGCCGGACACTATCTTTGTGTTCAAAATCTTCTACGAAGTACTTGGAGGAGGAACCCGCCTTGCAATGCCGAAGACAATCTGCGCGCCGGACTCGTCGTCATTGAAGCCTGGTTCAAGGGCTACTGAGGGAGGCCTGGATTAGGGGGTGTCCGGATGGCCGGACTATACCTTCAGCCGGACTCCTGGACTATGAAGATACAAGATTGAAGACTTCGTCCCGTGTCCGGAAGGGACTTTCCTTGGCGTGGAAGGCAAGCTTGGCGACACGGATTTGCAGATCTCCTACCATTGTAACCGACTTTGTGTAACCCTAACCCTCTCCGGTGTCTATATAAACCGGAGGGTTTTAGTCCGTAGGACAACATACACAACAACAATCATACCATAGGCTAGCTTCTAGGGTTTAGCCTCTCCGATCTCGTGGTAGATCTACTCTTGTACTACCCATATCATCAATATTAATCAAGCAGGACGTAGGGTTTTACCTCCATCAAGAGGGCCCGAACCTGGGTAAAACTTCGTGTCCCTTGCCTCTTGTTACCATCCGGCCTAGCCGCACAGTTCGGGACCCCCTACCCGAGATCCGCCGGTTTTGACACCGACACTCTTCCCTTTCATTAGTATTCTCTTCATCTTCTATTTGTTTTCTTTTCTTTATGTAATTGGCAATATAAGGATTTTCAATGCAATTCACCGCACAATACATATAAATCTTCTCTAGATCAAAATGAAGAACTCTATCAAGGGCAAATTCTGGAATAACCTTAGTTATACGTTTATTTCTTCATAACCCAAGAGCAAACTAAGTTCATTATGATGTGCAAGGGAAATCAAGTCATCACAATTTTTGGACACGATACGATCATGAAACAATTGGCATTGGGTACTAAAATGATCAGGTTCATTGCAAAGTTCACAAGTACGGCTAAGAAAATTTAAATTTTCAGCACAATCATCTAGCCTTTCTTGCAACCATTTAGTTTCCAAGTACTTATGCATCTTGCAACATCTATCTTCCCTATTTGGTGTGTACTTGCAAACCCAATCTACTCCACAAAAATTGACATGTTTATAGGAGGCATTTTCATCATAACTAGTGCAATCATCATTAGCATCATGGATATTCAAAGAATTCATACTAACAACATTGCAATCATGCTCATCATTCAAATATTTAGTGCCAAACATTTTATAGATTTCTTCTTCTAGCACTTGAGCACAATTATCCTTTCCATCATACTCACGAAAAATATTTAAAAGGTGAAGCGTATGATACAAACTCAATTCCATTTTTTTGTAGTTTTCTTTTATAAATTAAACTAGTGATAAAACAAGAAACTAAAAGACTCGATCGCAAGATCTAAAGATATACCTTCAAGCACTCACCTCCCCGGCAATGGCGCCAGAAAAGAGCTTGATGTCTACTACACAACCTTCTTCTTGTAGACGTGTCCAAGTGCAGAGGTTTGTAGGACAGTAGCAAATTTCCCTCAAGTGGATGACCTAAGGTTTATCAATCCGTAGGAGGCGTAGGATGAAGATGGTCTCTATCAAGCAACCCTGCAACCAAATAACAAAGAGTCTCTTGTGTCCCCAACACACCCAATACAATGGTAAATTGTATAGGTGCACTAGTTCAGTGAAGAGATGGTGATACAAGTGGTATATGGATAGTAGATAAAGGTATTTGTAATCTGAAATTATAAAAACAGCAAGGTAACTAATGGTAAAAGTGAGCGTAAACAGTATTGCAATGATGGTAAACAAGGCCTAGGGTTCATACTTTCACTATTGTAAGTCCTCTCAACAATACTAACATAATTGGATCATAAAACTATCCCTCAACATGCAACAAAGAGTCAGTCCAAAGTGACTAATAGCGGAGAACGAATGAAGAGATTATGGTAGGGTACGAAACCACCTCAAAGTTATTCTTTCCAATCAATCCATTGGGCTATTCCTATAATTGTCACAAACAGCCCTAGAGTTCGTACTAGAATAAAACCTTAAGATACAAATCAACCAAAACCCTAATGTCACCTACATACTCCAATGTCACCTCACGTATCCGTGGGTATGATTATATGATATGCATCACACAATCTCAGATTCATCTATTCAACCAACACAAAGGACCTCAAAGAGTGCCCCAAAGTTCTACCGGAGAATCGCGATGAAAACGTGTGCCAACCCCTATGCATAGGTTCCCAATGTCATGAAACCCGCAAGTTGGTCACCTTAACATACATCAAGTGGCACGTGGTATCCCATTGTCACCACAGATATCCACGACAAGACATACATCAAGTGTTGTCAAGTCTTTAAAGACTCAATCCGATAAGATTACTTCAAAGGGGAAACTCGATTCATTACAAGAGAGAAGAGGGGGGAAGAAACATCATAGGATCCAAATATAATAGCAAAGCTCACGATACATCAAGATCGTATCATCTCAAGAACACGAGAGAGAGAGAGAGAGAGAGAGATCAAACACATAGCTACTGGTACATACCCTCAGCCCCGAGGGAGAACTACTCCCTCCTCGTCATGGAGAGCATCGGGATGATGAAGATGGCCACCGGAGAGGGATTGCCCCCTCCGGCAGGGTGCCGGAACGGGTCTAGATTGGCTTTCGGTGCCTACGGAGGCTTCTGGCGGCGGAACTCCCGATCTAATCTCTATTCTGGAAGTTTTAGGATACGTGGGTATATATGGGTGAAAGGAGTACGTCGGTGGACCGAAGGGGGGGCCACAAGGCAGGGGGCGCGCCCCAGGGGGGTGGGCGCGCCCCCTACCCTCGTGACCACCTCCTTCATCTTTTGACGTAGGGTCCAAGTCTATCCGGTACGTTTACTTCCAAAAATAACTTCTCCAGTTGATGTCGTTCCGTTTCGACTCCGTTTGATATTCCTTTTCTTCGAAACACTGAAATAGGCATAAAACAGCAAATCTAGGCTAGGCCTCCAGTTAATAGGTTAGTCCCAAAAATAATATAAAAGTGGATAATAAAGCCCAATATTGCCCAAAACATTAGATAATATAGCATGGAGCAATCAAAAATTATAGATACGTTGGAGACATATCAGTTAGGAAAAGCCGAAATCTATGGCAGCTCTCACGATGCTCATGACCCGCTTTTATGCGGGAGAAGACAGCTAGCTGGCTCGCAGTAATAACATATCAAAGAACCATGGTACCTCAGATACCAAGGACGGCAATAGCAGGTCACGTCACAACAAGCATAAGAGCCGCACTAACAACGAAAATACTGAGGATACGGCAGTCAATGCCGGATTCAAAGGCTCTAAACCCGGTCAGCGGAAAAAGCCATTCAAACAAAGTACGCCGGGTCCGTCCAGCTTGGACCGTATACTCGATCGCTCGTGTCAAATAAACGGCACCCCAGACAAGCCAGCCAATCACACCAACAGGGATTGTTGGGTGTTCAAGCAGGCCGGCAAGTTAATTGCCGAAAAGAAGGACAAGGGGCCGCATAGCGATGACGAGGAGGAGCCCCGACAGCCGCACACTGGAGGACAGAAGAGGTTTCCCTCGCAAGTGCGGACGGTGAACATGATATACGCAACCCACATCCCCAAGAGGGAGCGGAAGCGTGCGCTCAGGAACGTATATGCGTTGGAGCCAGTCGCCCCAAAGTTCAACCCTTGGTCCTCCTGTCCGATAATCTTCGATCGCAGGGACCACCCCACTAGTATCCATCATGGCGGATTCGCCGCACTGGTCCTAGACCCAATCATCAACGGATTTCACCTCACTCGAGTCCTTATGAACGGCGGCAGCAGCCTGAACCTGCTTTATCATGACACAGTGCGCAAAATGGGTATAGACCCCTCAAGGATCAAACCCACAAAAACGACCTTTATGGGCGTCATTCCAGGTGTAGAGGCCCATTGCACAGGCTCAACTACACTGGAAGTGGTCTTCGGATCCCCGGATAACTTCCAAAGCGAAGAGTTATCTTCGATATAGTCCCTTCCGCAGTGGTTATCACGCGCTGCTCGGGCGAACCGCATTTGCTAGATTCAATGTGGTACCGCATTATGCATACCTCAAGCTCAAGATGCCAGGACCTCGCGGAGTTATTACAGTCAATGGAAACACAGAGTGCTCTCTCCGAACAAAGGAGCACACTGCAGCCCTCGCAGCAGAAACGCAAAGCAGCCTCTCAAGGCAATCAACCATTTCGGCGCTTCACAGCCTGGACACCTTCAAGCGTGCTCGGGGCAATCAGCAAATAGACCACCTGGCGCGATCTGAGCTCGCGTAGCAATACGGCGGCCACCCCAATCCCAGCCCAGCGGCGAAACTCGTGCCGCACGTCCATAATTACGCATTAAAAATACCATGGGCACAGGTGGGGAGGGGGGCACAACTGCGGCACGCCCCAAGACGCGGCCTAAACCGCACTAGGGGCTTCCCGTTCGGTTATTTTTCTTTTCCTTTCAGGACTTTAATCTCTGGAAACACTGTCCGGCAGCACTATTGCCGAACACATGATGCAGCAACCAAGGAGGCAGAAAGCTACGTTATACCATGGAATTCCCAGGTTGATTACAGTAACGAGTGAAATATTCAATTTAATATCATTCCTCAGCTTGCCCTTGGAAGGGACATAGTCCTACTCTTTGCTTATCGCACTATCTGTATCACTCTGCTTTAACGCAATTTTTTAATAAACAATGCATGACATTACGACTATTACTGCATTCTTGTTATATATATATATATATGTGTGTGTGTGTGTGTGTGTGTGTGTGTGTGTGTGTGTGTGTGTGTTCATTAACGACGCCTTGCAACCGTACACTCTGGTGCGGCCAATACACCAGGGGCTTACGTACCCCACAATGTGGTGTGAAAAGTCCGAACATTTTCACAAGTGCGGCACCCCGAACTTATAGCATTATATGCATCAGCTCCGAATCATGTCTTTGGTCAAATGTTGGGTTTGCCCGGCTCCTATGTTTTGGTACCTTACGTTCCGCTCTATCGGCTAAGGTAGCGCTAGGAGAACAACTGCGATTGTGCCCTGGTTTTGCTGGGTTCAGTACCTCTGTAGAGAAAGCTAAAACTGACTGTCATGATAAGGCGAGAGACTGGTCGCTGTTCGGCGAGGTTTTCAAGTCCCTAAAGACTTATGCCGCTTAGAGCGAGGGGCCGGCCCTGTCCGGCCTAAAGGCGTGTATCGAGCTCCAAATTCGGCCTTCTGAATACCAGGGGCTTCGCCAAAATTTAAAATTATAGAATTCTATGGCTAAGTGAGAGTGATAAAGCATCATTAGTCCGGTTGCCTTGTTCGCTATGCTGAGCACCTCCCTCGAAGGACCCAAACATGGGAACAAGAGTGCTCAGGTTTATCCCAAACACCCCAGCACTCGTGGCATGGGGGCAGAAGCCGAGGACTAGCCATCTCTCAGATTGGATAAACAGCCAAACATAAGGTAATATTTTAAATTCCAACAAGCGTTGCATAGCGCATATGAAACAAGTTTTCATACATATAGGATAAAACGAGCAAGTCTCATTCAAATATTACATCTTTTGAACACTTGTCCGCGATGAGACGGGCACCCGGCAGAACACCCTCGTAGTACATCTCGGGGTGGCGGTGCTCCTTGCCCTCTGGCGGCCCCTCCTTGATCAGCTTCACGGCGTCTAGCTTGACCCACTACAATTTCACACGGGCGAAAGCCCGACGTGCACCTTCAATGCAGACAGATCGCTTGATGACCTCCAGCCACGGGCAGGCATCCACAAGCCGCCTCACCAGGCCGAAGAAGCTGTTCGGAAGGGCGTCGCCAGGCCACAGCCGGACTATAAAGCTCTTCATGGCCTGATCGGCCGCCTTGTGTAGCTCGACCATCTGCTTCAGCTGGTCGCTCATTGGCACCGGATGTTCAGCCTCAGCATACTGAGACCAGAACAGCTTCTCCGTCGAGCTTCTGTCCTCGGCCTGGTAAAATTGTGTGGCATCGGACACACTGCGGGGCAAATCTGCGAATGCTCCTGAAGAGCTCCGGATCCGGGTAAGTAATCGGTAATTTAGTTTTACATGATTGCTTTGCATATAGAAAGCCTTACCCGCCGCTATCTTCTTCATCGCGTCGATCTCTTGGAGGGCCTTTTGGGCTTCGGCCTTGGCACTTTTTACACTCTCGAGGGCCGCGGCAAGCTCAGACTCCTGCATCTTGGAGTCAAGCTCCAACGCCTCGTGCTTCGCCACAAGAGCCTGGAGCTCTTGCTGCACCTCGCCCACCCGAGCCTCGTGCTTCTCTCGCTCGGTGCGCTCCTTGGCCGCTGTATCTTCGGCCTTGGTCAGCGCTTGCTTCAGGGTCGCCACCTCGGTCGTGGCCCCTGGCAAACATACGATGATCCTGTCATTTTGCAATCGCGTCCTCTTTTATATATACACAAGACAGGGTATTACTTACCCTTGTTCTGCTCGAGCTGCCTCTTGGCAAGGCCGAGCTCTTTCCTGGACCCCTCGAGGTCCTGTTTCAGTATGGCGACCTCCGCAGTTAGTGCGGCGGACGCCAGCAGTGAAGGCTGCATATGCATATTGACATACTTATATTAGACTCCTGCGATATTATTTGATCCTCTGTTCGGCTTTTCTTTGTGAACACCGAACAAAGCATCAGGGGCTACTGTCTATGCGGTAATATTTCTACTACATTTTAACACTTACCTCGAAGCCTGTTAGAAGGCTGGCACAGGCTTCAGTCAATCCGCTCTTGGCGGACTGAACCTTTTGGATCACCGCACTCATGATAGTGCGGTGCTCCTCGTCGATGGAAGCGCTGCGAAGCGCTTCCAGCAGATTGTCCGGTGCCTCTAGATGGACAGAGGTCACCGGCGCAGGCATCTTGCCCCTCTTAGAAGGAGGCCGCCTGCCCGAGCCCGGAACCGCTGGAGGGTCCGGCGCGGTGTTCGGCTGAGGGCCGAACTCGGAGCTCTCGGGGGCTCCGTCCCCTCGGCTCTGGGAGTCCGGAAGGTCACCTTGAGGCGCCTCTGGGACTTTCTCCCCTTGATCCGGTGCCTCTTGAGACAACACCTCGGCGTCGTCGGCAGGATGAGGGGAGGTGGCGGTCGGGACTGGATCGCTATCCATGTCCGACAAGCCCAAGGAGTCGTCCGATGATACATCGATACTGGCTCGTGGCGGCCTGCATAATTGCGTTCGGCGTTAGGGAAAGCAGTGCGACAAAGGAATCCGATGAGTTACTCTGGTATCCGAATACTTACAATCTCCCCAGGGGCTTGACCCTGGGCAACCACTCGTCTTCGCCTTCGTCGGCGGCGGTGGAACCGTCCGGAAGGAGAGTCCTTCCCTTCTTGGACCCTCTGGCCTCCCCGGTTGGGGCGGCCTTCTTTTTCTTGTCTCCCCCAGTCGTTGGGGGAGCATCTTCTTCTTCCTCCTCGTCTTCGGGGGAAGAGTGCGTCGCAGAGTCATCGGACGGTGAGTCCGACGACGCCTAGCGTCGGGAACTCTTTCGGGTTCCCTTGGCCTTCTTGGTCTTGTCCGGCACCGTATAAGGGGCCGAAGTCAACATCTTCGCCAGAAGAGCGTCTGCGGGGCCTTCGGGCAAAGGAGCCGGACAGTCGATCTGTCTGGCCATCTTCTGCCAGTCCTGTCAAAGGTACGGGAGTTTAGATCCCGCATAGAGTCAATCTATATAAAAACAATAAGTATCCTGTGAAAGGTAAAGCAGCTTACCGCACTGGCTTGGCGCTTCGCGCTGAATCCGCGATCCTCAGTAATAGGGGGGGACCTCGGCACTTTTGAACAGCACCCTCCAGGCGTCTTCATGAGTCGTGTCGAAGAGCCTGTTCAGAGTTCGGTGCTGCGCCAGATTGAACTCCCA
The DNA here is from genome assembly GCF_002162155.2 of Triticum dicoccoides. Lineage (NCBI taxonomy): Eukaryota > Viridiplantae > Streptophyta > Magnoliopsida > Poales > Poaceae > Triticum > Triticum dicoccoides. Next base: position 198,745,007 of record NC_041392.1, read on the forward strand.
CAAGTTGAACTCCCGTTGTTGGCACGGGAGTATTCAGTGGATGAGCATGACTTGGACTATGTTGACAAGCTTGAGCTTCTTGTCCATCATGTTTTGAATACATGTTTGGAGTCCGATCAGCTCTTTCGAACTACCCCAGGACAGGCCCTTCTCTTTCCAGGAGGTGAGCCGCGTGGGGATGCCAGATCGGAACTCGGGGGCCGCTACCCATGCAGGGTCGCGCGGCTCGGTGATATAGAACCACCCCGATTGCCACCCCTTTATGGTTTCCACAAAGGAGCCCTCGAGCCATGTTACGCTGGGCATCTTGCCCACCATGGCGCCTCCGCACTCTGCCTGGCAGCCGCCCACCACCTTCGGCTTGACATTGAAGGTCTTTAGCCATAAGCCGAAGTGGGGCTTGATGCGGAGGAAGGCCTCGCACACGACGATAAATGCTGAGATGTTGAGGATGAAGTTCGGGGACAGATCGTGGAAATCCAGGCCGTAAAAAAACATGAGCCCCCGGAAGAAGGGATGGAGAGGGAATCCTAGTCCGCGGAGGAAATGGGTGAGGAATACTACCCTCTCATGGGGCCTGGGGTGGGGATGAGCTGCCCCTCATCTGGGAGCCGGTGCGCGATGTCGTCGGGCAGGTATCCGGCTCTCCTCAGTTTCTTGATGTCTCCCACCGTGACGGAGGAGACCATCCACCTGCCTCCTGCTCCGGACATGATTGGAGAAGGTTGAGGTGGGAAATGCGGACTTGGGCGCTAGAGCTCGAGTGTGCAAAAACGGATGGGTAAGGGAGGAAGAAGGCGTGGATAGAGAGGTGAATCCTTATCCCTTCATATGGGCGGATGAAACTAAGCGTCCCCACTTGCCTGGTAAAACTTGCTTATCCCCCAAGCGCCGCAATTGATGGCGCGGTTGGGTTACCCATGCCCGTATTGATGAGAATCCCGTAATAAGGGGACACGATCTCTGCTTTGACAAGACGTGTCGAAAAACTGCCTCGCGTTATGTGCGGGGCTAGTTAAAAGAAATGGTTCGGATAATCACCGGTCCATGACGTAGCGTCATGCTGCCAAAACAAGCCAGCAAATAAGATCTGCAAAAATATTATTCTCTCTACGGTGGAATGTGGAACTTATTTTGCAGGGTCGGACACTATCCTCGTATTCAAATTCTTCTGTGATGTATTCGGAGAAGGAACCCGCCTTGCAATGCCGAAGACAATACTGCGCGCCGGCCTCATCGTTATTGAAGTCTGGTTCAGGGGCTATTGAGGGAGTCATGGATTAGGGGGTCTCCGGACAGTCGGACTATCTCCATTGGCCGGACTGTTAGACTATGAAGATACAAGATTGAAGACTTTGTCTCGTGTCCGGATGGGACTCTACTTGGCGTGGAAGGCAAGCTAGGCAATACGGATATGGATATTTCCTCCTTTGTAACCGACCTTGTGTAACCCTAACCCTCTCCGGTGTCTATATAAACCGAAGGGTTTTAGTCCGTAGGACAACAACCATAACATACAATCATACCATAGGCTAGCTTCTAGGGTTCAGCCTCTCTGATCTCGTGGTAGATCTACTCTTGTACTACCCATATCATCAATATTAATCAAGCAGGACGTAGGGTTTTACCTCCATCAAGAGGGCCCGAACCTGGGTAAAACATCGTGTCCCCCTGCCTCCTGTTACCATCCAGCCTAGACGCACAGTTCGGGACCCCCTACCCGAGATCCGCCGGTTTTGACACCAACAGTCACAAACAGCCCTAGAGTTCGTACTAGAATAACACCTTAAGACACAAATCAACCAAAACCCTAATGTCACCTAGATACTCCAATGTAACCTCAAGTATCCGTGGGTATGATTATACGATATGCATCACACAATCTCATATTCATCTATTCAACCGAAACATAGAACCTCAAAGAGTGCCCCAAAGTTTCTACTGGCGAATCACGACGAAAAGGTTCCGCCCATGAACCTCAAAGAGTGCATAGGTTCATGGGCGGAACCCGCGTAGAGGGGGGAGAAACATCATAGGATCCAAATATAATAGCAAAGCTCGCGATACATCAAGATCGTATCACCTCAAGAACACGAGAGAGAGATCAAACACATAGCTACTGGTACATACCCTCAGCCCCGAGGAACAAATACTCCCTCCTCGTCATGGAGAGCACCGGGATGATGAAGATGGCCACCGGAGAGGGATTCCCCCTCTGGCAGGGTGCCGGAACGGGTCTAGATTGGCTTTCGGTGGCTATGGAGGCTTCTGGCGGCGGAACTCCCGATCTATTGTCCTCTCCGGTGTTTTTAGGGTATAAGGAGATATATATAGGCGGAAGAAGTATGTCAGGGGAGCCACAAGGGGCCCACGAGGGTGGAGGGCGCACCCTAGGGGGGTGGGCGCGCCCCCCTACCTCGTGTCCTCCTCGAAGCTTCCCTTACGTGCACTTCAAGTCTTCTAGGCTTCTTTCCTTCCAAAAATGAGTTCCGTGAAGTTTCAGGTCAATTGGACTCCGTTTGATTTTCCTTTTCTTCAAAACCCTAAAACAAGGTAAAAACAGAAACTGGCAGTGGGCTCTGGGTTAGTAGGTTAGTCCCAAAAATGATATAAAAGTGTATAATAAAGCCCATAAACATCCAAACAGTAGATAATATAGCATGGAGCAATCAAAAATTATAGATACGTTGGAGACGTATTAGCATCCCCAAGCTTAATTCCTGCTCGTCCTCGAGTAGGTAAATGATAAAAACAGAATTTTTGATGTGGAGTGCTGCTTGGCATAATTTCAATGTAATTCTTCTTAATTGTAGCATGAATATTCAGATCCATAAGATTCAAGACAAAAGTTTAATATTGACATAAAAACAATAATACTTCAAGCATACTAACTAAGCAATCATGTCTTCTCAAAATAACATGGCCAAAGAAAGCTATCCCTACAAAATCATATAGTCTGGCTATGCTCTATCTTCACCACACAAAAAATTTAAATCATGCACAACCCCGATGACAAGGCAAGCAATTGTTTCATACTTTTGATGTTCTCAAACTTTTTCAATATTCACGCAATACATGAGCGTGAGCCATGGATATAGCACTATAGGTGGAATAGAGTGGTGGTTGTGGAGAAGGCAAAAAGGGAGAAGATAGTCTCACATCAACTAGGCGTATCAACGGGCTATGGAGATGCCCATCAATAGATATCAATGTGAGTGAGTAGGCATTGCCATGCAACGGATGCACTAGAGCTATAAGTATATGAAAGCTCAAAAGGAAACTAAGTGGGTGTGCATCCAACTTGCTTGCTCATGAAGACCTAGGGCATTTTGAGGAAGCTCATCATTGGAATATACAAGCCAAGTTCTATAATGAAAGATTCCCACTAGTATATGAAAGTGATAACATGAGAGACTCTCTACTATGAAGATCATGGTGCTACTTTGAAGCACAAGTGTGGTAAAAGGATAGTAACATTGTCCCTTCTCTCTTTTTCTCTCATTTTTTTCTTCTTTTCTTTTTTTCTTTTTTTTTATTTGGGCCCTTTTTATGGCCTCTTTTTTTCTCTTTTTTTTATTTTTCGTCCAGAGTCTCATCCCGACTTGTCGGGGAATCATAGTCTCCATCATCCTTTCCTCACTGGGACAATGCTCTAATAATGATGATCATCACACTTTATTTTCTTACAACTCAAGAATTACAACTCGATACTTAGAACAAGATATGACTCTATATGAATGCCTCCGGTGGTGTACCGGGATGTGCAATGACTCATGAGTGACATGTATGAAAGAATTATAAACGGTGGCTTTGCCACAAATACGATGTCAACTACATGATCATGCAAAGCAATATGACAATGATGAAGCATGACATAATAAACGGAACGGTGGAAAGTTGCATGGCAATATATCTCGGAATGGCTATGGAAATGCCATAATAGGTAGGTATGTTGGCTGTTTTGAGGAAGGTATATGGTGGGTGTATGATACCGGCGAAAGATGCGCGGTACTAGAGAGGCTAGCAAAGGTGGAAGGGTGAGAGTGCGTATAATCCGTGGACTCAACATTAGTCATAAAGAACTCATATACTTATTACAAAAATCTACAAGTTATCAAAGCAAAGTATTAAGCGCATGCTCCTAGGGGGATATATTGGTAGGAAAAGACCATCGCTCGTCCCCGACCGCCACTCATAAGGAAGAATATCAATAAATAAATCATGCTCCGACTTCATCACATAACGGTTCACCATACGTGCATGCTACGGGAATCACAAACTTCAACACAACTATTTCTCAAATTCATAACCACTCAACTAGCATGACTCTAATATCACCATCTCCATATCTCAAAACAATTATCAAGTATCAAACTTCTCATAGTATTCAACACACTCATAAGAGAATTTTATTATTCTTGAATACCTAGCATATTAGGATTTTAAGAAAATTACCATGCTATTTAAGACTCTCAAAATAATATAAGTGAAGCATGAGAGTTCATCTATTTCTATAAAATAAAACCACCACCGTGCTCTAAAAAGATATAAGTGAAGCACTAGAGCAACAACGAACTACTCCGAAAGATATAAGTGAAGATCAATGAGTAGTCGAATAATTATGCAACTATGTGAAGACTCTCTAACATTTAATAATTTCAGATCTTGGTATTCTATTCAAACAGCAAGCAAAGCAAATTAAAATGACATTCTAAGAATGGCAAACATCATGTGAAGAAGCAAAAAACTTAGGATCAACCAAAACTAACCGATAATTGTTGAAGAAGAAAGGTGGGATGCCAACCGGGGCATCCCAAGCTTAGATGCTTGAGACTTCTTGAAATATTATCTTGGGGTGCCTTGGGCATCCCCAAGCTTGAGCTTTTGTGTCTCATTAATTCCTCTCATATCAAGGTCTCCCTAAATCTCAAAAACTTCATCCACACAAAACTCAACAAGGACTCGTGAGATAAGTTAGTATAAACCATTGCCAAAACCTTATCATACTCTACTGTAGCAAATCCCTAAAATTATTATTCAACATTGCATACTAAATGCCTCTGCATATTTAATAGTCCTATCCTCAACTAGAATCATTAAAGAAGCAAACATATGCAAACATAACAGCAATCTGCCTAAACAGGATAGTCTGTAAAGAATGCAGCAACATCCATACTTCCCTAGCTCCAAAAATTATGAAAGAAAATTCCCACTGTAGTAAATTTATCAGAGATTAATATGCCAAAGGTTTCAACATTTTATCATATTTTGAATTTTCTAGGGAATTATTGCAACAGCGGTAAACTTTCTGTTTTCAAACAGCAACATGTGGACTTCTAAAATAGGCTTAGTAAAGGCTATTAATGCCACTTTTATTGAAATAAAATATGCAAAACATTGTTCTACATAACAACAAGCAAATTTTAACAAAATAAATTGATGCTCCAAGCAAAACACATATCATGTGGTAAATAAAAATATAGCTTCAAGTAAAGTTACCGATGAATGAAGACGAAAGAGGGGATGCCTTCCGGGCATCCCCAAGCTTAGGCTCTTAGTTATTCTTGAATATTACCTTGGGGTGCCTTGGGCATCCCCAAGCTTAGGCTCTTAGTTATCCTTGAATATTACCTTGGGGTGCCTTGGGCATCCCCAAGCTTAGGCTCTTGTCACTCCTTATTCCATAGTCCCCTTACCCAAAACTTGAAAACTTCACAACACAAAACTTAACAGAAAACTCCTAAGCTTCGTTAGCATAAGAAAATAAATCACCACTTCAAGGTACTGTAATGAACCCATTCTTTATTTATATTGGTGTTAAACCTACTGTATTCCAACTTCTCTATGGTTTATAAACTATTTTACTAGTCATAGATTCATCAAAATAAGTAAACAACACATGAAAAACAAAATCTGTCAAAAATAAAACAATCTGTAGTAATATGGATCAAACGTATACTTATAGAACTCATAAAATTCTAAAATAAATTGCTGGACCTAAAGAATTTACCTATTAATCATCTTCAAAAAGAATTAACTAAATATCACTCTTCAAATAAAAATGGCAGCAATTCTCATGAGCGCTAAAGTTTCTGTTTTTTATAGCATGATCAACAAGACTTTTCCAAAGTCTTCCCAAAGGTTCTACTTGACACAAACACTAATTAAAAGTATAAAACCACATCTAAGAAGAGGCTAAATGAAATATTTGTTACTAAACAGGAGCAAAAAGCAAGGAACAAAAATAATATTGGGTTGTCTTCCAACAAGCGCTATCATTTAACGCCTCTAGCTAGGCATGATGATTTCAATGATGCTCACATAAAGGACAAGAATCTATCTATTATATACATAATACATAAGGCGAACAAGCCATTAGGTTCATCCACATATGTTAATATTATTTACACCGTCCGATCAAAATAATAATGGCTGAGATTTAAAGGTTTTTACGTAACATATTAATGTGTATGTACCAATATATCGGACTATCACGTTGTCACATATACAGCCCATCCATTGTAATTAGACTAGGCAAGGAAGCGTTAGCACATAAAAAAACGACTAGGCAAGGAAGCGTCATCACAGAAAAAAAGGTAGGAAGAAATACAAAAGGCAAACAAGCCATTAGGTTCATCCACATATGTTAATATTATTTACACCGTCTGATCAAAATAATAATGGCTGAGATTTAAAGGTTTTTACGTAACATATTAATGTGTATGTACCAACATATCGGACTATGACGTTGTCACATATACAGCCCATCCATTGTAATTAGACTAGGCAAGGAAGCGTTAGCACATAAAAAAAACGACTAGGCAAGGAAGCGTCATCACGTAAAAAAAGGTAGGAAGAGTTAGGTTGACGTACGGGCCACTTCAAAAAAAGGTTCACGTACATGCATCAATATGGTAAAAAAAAAATCCTGACACGTTGCATACAAAAGAGATGTACGCTCTAGAAGCTGATTCTGATTCACGTCCTACATCTCTATCGGAACCTCAAAGACATATGCCTCTCGAGCAGTCCATGTTTTAGCGTTTCTGATGGTCTGCCCAGGTTTTAGGGTTTCTGATGGTTTGCCCTAGGGCCGAGCTATTCCTCCTGTGGAACTAAAGCTCACCTCCTATAGATCCACCGAAACGCCAAAACTATGCCTCTCGAGCAGCCCAGTTCTAGGGTTTCTGATGGTCTACTCTAGGGCCGCACTATTCATCCTGTCCTGTGTGGCTGCAGCTCACATCCTACAGCGCCACTGAAACCTCGAAGCCATGCCTTCTGTGTCCAGTCTCCACAAGATCTTCTCCTCAATCGGTTAGGTTTTGAAGATTCCGCCTCCCGAGCAGCAACCAGTCGCGTCTCATCATCCTGTTCCTGTCCATAGGAAACACTTGACAAGAATCATGTCGCAAAGCAGGAAGAATGCTATCGTGCTATCTTGGAGTTGTGTCATGCATAGGTCGATCAAGGCATGTAGGACTGTCTGCAAGAGGATAGATCAACATGGTCTACAAGCATAGTAAGATGACCACCAAAGATGTGACTTACAAGTGGCATAAAGAGAACCAAATCGACCCCCAGATGCAGGTATTACTTGGCGTAATAACAGAAATGTTTGAAACATGGCCCTATCCTCTTTCTAGATTTAATCAACTCCTAGCCCTCCTCTGTCTAACATTTAGTTAGAATTTGGACATGCTTGCCAAGTGTTTGACAAAATGTATAAAGACATGTATATCCAAATCCAATGGTATTTTTTTCCAGATCATTGTGCATATTAGATTTACAGTTTGATAAAGGATAAATTTATGTATACAAGCTAACTGCTATCCTTAGGACTAATGCGTAAAGGTCCTGAATTTAGGATATAACAGATTACATATTATACGATGTGTTAGTAACAGCAGCTACTATTGTTTGCAGAATTTTTATGATATACAAGATGCTATATGCAAATCTTATCGTTGAAAAATGAACATAATAGATTACTTTTGTAGTCATTAAGTAACAATAGTATTATACTGTATGCAGATTTTTCCTAGAAGATGATATGTGTGTGAATCCTTATAAATTCAAGTGATTTCCATTAATTCTGAAATTTGAATGGTTAGTAAGAGTTGATCTCAGTAATCAGTTCATCCATTCGAGTTAAGATTTTCCATAGGTCACCAATGTACAATTTGCATATTTGATCCCTGCATGCATTTTCTAATTACATTCATTTTTTTGTAAAATAATTCTAATTACATTCATGGTTACTATGGAAGGACTATTATACATTTATCCGGGTGGTCAGAGACAATCGTACTGTTGCATGTTGTTTCAGTTATGCACCTGAAGGCTATATTCTACTAGATATGTTCCAATCAGTCTATGTTTCTATGACACTAACTATAGTTTTTGAGTGTCTAATATAAGTGAAAGGCCACGCTACAATTCTATTGCACAATTTTTTTCATGTACAACATGCTATATGCTATTTCTTATCGCTGCAAAATGAGTCTAATAGATTATTTTGTACTCCTAAAGTAACAATAGCTATTTTGTTGTCTGCAGAGTATTTTTGTAGAAGATGACATATGCGACAAGTGATTCCCGTAAATTCTGAAATTTGAAAGGTTAGTAAGAGTTGTTCTAAATCATCAGTTCATCCATTCGGGCTCAGATATTTTCCATAGGCCATCAATGTACAATTTGCATATTTAATCCCTGCATGCATTTTCTAATTACATTCATGGTTACTATGGAAGGTCTACAAAATTCAAACATGCACTTTAATGAGTTTTATGTTCTTGGTAACATCTCTTCTGTCTAGCCTTTTCAGTTGAGGAGAACAATGAAAAAAGCTCCAGTGTTATATGCATCACCTAGAACACATGCGAAAACTCTATTGCATATCAATTAACACATATGGACCAAATTCAGTTAATAAATGCAAGCCTTTTTCTTTTGTCTTAAAAACACATATCATTAATATAACTTGCTAATACTATATGGTAACAACAAATAGAAAGAATACACCTTTTTATCAAACTACAGGGAGGAAGCATACCTGTGACGAATCAGCCAGTGTACAGCAAGTAGTAATGATGCAAAGTTGTAGGACATTACATAGGTGGAAGCTGACAGCAGTAGCAAGCCCACAACACGCCTCCACCCGTGGACTCTCTACAAGACAATGTAATATTGAACACTTTTGCTATACGAAACTTCATATAATTAATATGGATGTGTTGAAGAGACAGTAACCAAAGTTCGGCAGAATGTTAACTAAAAAGTAGTATAAGCTCAATTCCCTAAAGCAACGCAAGGCACATCAATGGCAGGACAAATAATTCTACAATTTATATCCTAGAAATAGTCAGAATGTACAATCTTATTGTCTGAATTATAATAAAACAGAAGAACTAAGTAACTCAACCTTATCTTTGAATAAATTTAACAGATCAACTAAGCAAACAAGCTTTTTATAAAGTACATATATACTGTGCACAGAAAAAGAAGAATGCAAAGGATGTTGGGAGAGTAGTAAGGTAGTCATACCCATCCTTACTATGCCATAGACGACGAGGAACACTATGAAGAACAAGGCTATCGAACCCGACGGCACAGCTCTCGGCCCAGTGGCACAAATAGGAGAGCAGCGCCACTTAGCAAAACGGATTTATCATATTCTCCAGTAGCCTCCCATGCGACCGCTTTGCCTCACGACCTCGCTGCTAGGGGTGCAAAATCTGAGGCTGGAACGCGTGCCCCAGCCTTGGTCCGATCTGGCCTCAAGAGCATCTCCTTCCCAGCTTTAGTGATGCACGGGCAGGCCAGTGGATGGATTTGGTGTGGCCACTCGCTTTCACATGGACGGAAAAATTTCTGATAGCCATAGAAAATCTCCATAAAAAACCAAAATCCGCGCCATTGCTGGAGCCTAGAAGGCCGAGCATCTTGGAAGGGAGGAGAAGGAATGGGAAGAGGAGAGATTACTTGGAGGAGAGGAACCGCTCAGGTTCAAAGGGGCCCAACTCCACGGCCATCCAACTGACGGCGGCGGCGAGCAGTAGGCACGTGTGGTCAGGCTGGAGGACCTGCCGCCGCCGAGAGCATGCAGCCACCGCACTCCACCGCAAATCCCCCTTCTCACCCTGTCCTCCTCCCTTGGCAGGATCTAGCAACGAATGTGGATGAATCTATGGATCAGGCGTGGAACAGTGAAAAAGGAACGGGAGGAGAACGAGAATTTGGGTTTTCTTTTTTTGGCTGGGAAGGGTAGCACGCTGAGTTTGGCTCGGAGGCACCGCATATCCATCTCTACACAATTCTGAAAAAAAAAATCCATGTCTACACGTACGTGCTGATGAAGGGTAGTCTCATTTAAAAAAATGATGGTTTTTCCTCATACAAATCGAATTGGGTGTCAATAGTAAATAGGTGTATGAGAATCATGCCATTGGCATTTAGAGAAAAACATCCATGCAAAAATAGCACAATATCAATGCGATTTTCACGAGGTCAAATTGAATTTTCTATTTGGGATCTGGTCTTACAGCCCGACTAAGTTTACCGCGACACCTCAAGTGCATTGCAGGCCGTTTTCATTTGGCGTATAGGTTTGCTGCCGCTCGCAGAATCAAGCAATGGACATTACGTGGCGCCGAAAGATCCCAAGAGAACATTCGGTCGGTAGAGTTTCCTTTTTCTTTGCATATTACTCAGATTGAGTTAAGTCTATATAGAAATGATTATGGTATTTTGACTCTCAAGAGTAATAAAATTATAACGACACACTTTTATAAATTATAGAAAACAACATGCACAGAATTGTGGCATGCCATATTACCTCAAATTCTTTGTGATTAAAATGTGTATCTAATTTTATTTGATTTCACCACAACAAAAGAAAATATTCTTTCTAAGATATTTGAGTCACATGAAAAGTAAATTTGTACAGCGAAAAATCCTTAAACGAACTAATCCTCCAAAATGTTAAGAAAAATATCCTACAAATCGAGGAGTCTTTACAGAAGACAACCATGCTACCCGGGCCACGCATTTAAACCTACAAAAGATAAAAATAGAAAAAAAAACATGTCGTGCAAGCAAACCCAAATATAGATCACTAAAGTAATGATCTAAACACTCTTATATTTCTATATTGAGGGAGTAGTTAGTTAAAGCAAACTAACTTCTATATAGATAATACAATTCCTATGCATAAACTTCTCACCATGATCGATCATATGCACATGAATTAAAAAATACGTGCACGTGGATTAATTTTAAAAGCAAATGAATAATGAGACGGATATATCAGTGCAAAATGCAAATTCCGTCACTATTTCAGTTATAAGGTATAGACGATTATTTGGTTATGTAATATAGCGATGTGTGTTGACTAAATCTAGAAGACTACAAAATGCAACTCTTTCTCCCCCGTGAGAAAAAATGTTATTTTTTCTCAACATCGCGATACCTCATAGTATTCTAGAAGTGTCACGGAGAAAAGAAAAACAAAGTTATTGCACTACCCCGTCATATGCACCTGAATTAATATGAAAGAACATATGTATCCTAACCGAATATTGCAGTGTTCAGTATGATGGGTATTTCATCTATAAGTTCTAGATACATGTTTTTGTTTAATTCATACTATGATTAAATCTAGAAAGTACAAAACCAAAATATAAATTTGCTAGACATGTATTATTAAAATCATTGGAAGGGACATAAAAATGATCGGCTAGGGAGACACTTCAAGAGTACCCATATAATGAGGTAAGTCAATAACCACATTACCGTCCTTTATATTAGTATCTCATGATCCTTACAAACAAACTAATACGGCTAACGAAAGGATTTTACTGAAGTTAGACCATTTTTTACAACATATACATGCTTTCTCTTTTTTTTGGGTAATCAGGTGGTTCTATTGAATGTTACCAGCATTACATTCAGTCAATATAAGCTCAGAGATATAACCTGGTCGACACTGCATCCAATAAGCCGTGCTACGGACCGTGCGAGCATAATTGGCTAGACAGTGTGTGGACCCTATTTTTCATCCTTTTTAAGCACCCGTTTTTGATCTCTTAAAATCTTAAGAGGCTTAATCTCCCTATCCGCTATAAAATTCTTAATCTCCTTGACTAAATTACCAAACTCTGACTTGAGAAGCGTGATGTTCAATATAGAACACAGTGCTACCATTGAATCAGATAGAACCAGAATCGGAACAATTGACCATTTAAGAGCAAGGTTCATCCCTATCATGATTTCTTGGAATCTGGCTTCCATGGCATTCTTACAACTTTTCACAACACATACATGCTTTCTCAATCATTCTAATATATTTAGCGATAATCAATGCTAATGTAGCACAATTCAGAACATACTATAATTTGTATGGTGCAAGTTTCCAAGGGTAAAAACCATTTTTCTCTCAAATTGTAAATGTTTGCCAAAGGTATTAAAAATCTAATAACTACGAAAACATAAATAACAACATACAAATCTAGCCGCGCAAATGCGTGGGTCACACCGCTAGTTGTAACATAAAGAGAGCATCATGAAGAATATGACTAGCACATTTAAGTCTAACATACTTCCTATGCATAGGGATTTTGTGAGCAAACAACTTGTGGAAACAAGAATCAACTTGCATAGGAAGGTAAAACAAGCATAACTTCAAAACTTTGAGCATATAGAGAGGAAACTTGATATTATTGCAATTCCTACAAGCATATATTCCGCCCTCATAATAATTTTCAGTAGCATCATGAATGAATTCAATAATATAACCAGCACCTAAAGCATTTTTTTCATGATCTACAAGCATAGAAATTTTATTACTCTCCACATAAGCAAAATTCTTCTCATGAATAATAGTGGGAGCAAACTCAACACAATAACTATCATGTGATTGAAAATTAAGATCAAGATGACAAGTTTCATGTTTATCATTATTCTTTAAAGCATACGTGTCATCACAATAATCATCATAGATAGGAGGCATGCTTTCATCATAGTAAATTTGCTCATCAAAACTTGGGGGACAAAAAATATCATCTTCATCAAACATAGCTTCCCCAAGCTTGTGGCTTTGCATATCATTAGCATCATGGATATTCAAAGAATTCATACTAACAACATTGCAATCATGCTCATCATTCAAATATTTAGTGCCAAACATTTTATAGATTTCTTCTTCAAGCACTTGAGCACAATTATCCTTTCCATCATACTCACGAAAGATATTAAAAAGGTGAAGCGTATGAGACAAACTCAATTCCATTTTTTTATAGTTTTCTTTTATAAACTAAACTAGTGATAAAACAAGAAACTAAAAGACTCGATTGCAAGATCTAAAGATATACCTTCAAGCGCTAACCTCCCCGGCAACGGCGCCAGAAAAGAGCTTGATGTCTACTACACAACCTTCTTCTTGTAGACGTTGTTGGGCCTCCAAATGCAGAGGTTTGTAGGACAGTAGCAAATTTCCCTCAAGTGGATGACCTAAGGTTTATCAATCCGTAGGAGGCGTAGGATGAGTATGGTCTCTCTCAAGCAACCCTGCACCCAAATAACAAAGAGTCTCTTGTGTCCCCAACACACCCAATACAATGGTAAATTGTATAGGTGCACTAGTTCGGCGAAGAGATGGTGATACAAGTGGTATATGGATAGTAGATAATAGTTTTTTGTAATCTGAAAATATAAAAACAGCATGGTAGCAAGTGATAAAAGTGAGCATAAACGGTATTGCAATGATAGGAAACAAGGCCTAGGGTTCATACTTTCGCTAGTGTAAGTTCCCTCAACAATGATAACATAATTGGATCACATAACTATCCCTCACATGCAACAAAGAGTCACTCCAAAATCACTAATAGCGGAGAACAAACAAAGAGATTATGGTAGGGTACGAAACCACCTCAAAGTTATTCTTTCCAATCAATCCGTTGGGCTATTCCTATAAGTGTCACAAACAGCCCTAGAGTTCGTACTAGAATAACACCTTAGGACACAAATCAACCAAAACCCTAATGTCACCTAGATACTCCAATGTCACCTCAAGTATCCATGGGTATGATTATACGATATGCATCACACAATCTCAGATTCATCTATTCAACCAAAACATAGAACCTCAAAGAGTGCCCCAAAGTTTCTACCGGAGAATCACGACGAAAACGTGTGCCAACCACTATGCATAGGTTCATGGGCGGAACCCGCAAGTTGATCACCAAAACATACATCAAATGAATCACGTGATATCCCATTGTCACCACAGATACGCACGACAAGACATACATCAAGTGTTCTCAAATCTTTAAAGACTCAATCCGATAAGATAACTTCAAAGGGGAAACTCAATACATTACAAGAGAGTAGAGGGGGGAGAAACATCATAGGATCCAAATATAATAGCAAAGCTCGCGATACATCAAGATCGTATTACCTCAAGAACACGAGAGAGAGAGAGAGATCAAACACATAGCTACTGGTACATACCCTCAGCCCCAAGGGAGAACTACTCCCTCCTCGTCATGGAGAGCACCAGGATGATGAAGGATGGCCACTGAAGAGGGATTCCCCCTCCGGCAAGGTGCCGGAACGGGTCTAGATTGGCTTTCGATGGCTACGGAGGCTTCTGGCGGCGGAACTCCCGATCTATTGTGCTCTCCGGTGTTTTTAGGGTATAAGGAGATATATAGGCGGAAGAAGTACATCAGGGGAGCCACGAGGGGCCCACGAGGGTGGAGGGCGTGCCCTAGGGGGGTGGGCACGCCGTCTACCTCGTGGCCTCCTTGAAGCTTCCCTTACGTGCACCTCAAGTCTTCTGGGTGTCACAGCCCTAGAATTTGCTTGTCATTAGTTGCATTAAGGCATTCATGTCATCATGTTAAATTTCTCAGAAAGTTGAAATGGGGATGACAAACCCTAGCACCAAAAATTAAATCAAATAGGGTCAGCCATAAGCCTTTTCAATAAACCCAAAATGCCTTTAAAAAATGTTCATCATTTTTAGAAAAGGTTAAAACCTCTGACAAAAATGATGCACATGTTTCAAGGTCATTCCTGAATTTTTGAATTAAATCATATCATATTTGAATTTGGGCATTTAAACACTATAAATAATTCAAATGCTCAAATAATGCTGAATTTAAATGTGGACCACTGGAATAATCCATAGAGTGTCCACAAATTATTGCAGCATTTTACAAAATGCTTTAGTATTTTTACTAAAGCCAAAATAGCAGCAGAAAAATAGAAAACAGAAACAAATAAAAAAGGAAAGCAGAGAGAGAGAAGCCCACCTGGACCTTACCTGGCGGCCCAAGTGGCCGGCCCGGCCCACCTGGCCCCCTCCCCTGTCGTCTTCCTCCTTTACCAGGAGGATGAGCGTGTGGCCGTGGCGCGCTGCCACGCGCCTCGCCAGCTCCTGCTCGCCGTCGAGGGCCTGGACGCCTCCACGAGTGCCACGCCACCTCCCCGACCCCCTCTCACTTCTCCCTCGCTCTCTGGACCTCCCCCCCTCGCTCCTCT
>NC_041392.1:198760980-198791702 GCF_002162155.2 Triticum dicoccoides
GTCGCCGCCGCTCGCTGTTGCCACGGCCACTGGCCCTCCCTCGCCCATCCAACATGCTCGGGAGCTCCGCCACGCCGTCCTCGTATACCCCACCGAGCCACGTGAGCTGGGAAGCACCGCAACGCCCTCGACATCGTCGTCTTCTACCTCGGGCCACCGAGATCGCCGGCAATGCCACGACGCCGTCCGTGCTTCCCCGAGCCCACTTCGACGCCCCCTACAACCGCTGTGAGCTACCGCTTCGAACCCCTCTCTTCCCCGCCTCGATTGCACCTTGTAGCCCTCGTTCTCACCGGAGCCGAAGCTCGCCGCTGCCGCGCCATGTTGCCGTCGTGGCTATAGCCACTGGAGCTTCGACCTGAGTACACTACCGTGCTTAGAATGACCCGACGAGACCGTAGCCACCAACATCTCCTCCTCTCGTGCACCGCAACCCCAAACCCGCAACCCACCGTGCTCCGGCCGCCGCCGTTTTAGTCGCCGTCGTTGACTCCTTCCATCCCCGCTCGAACCACGGCTACCCACAGATGCGTCTCTCTCCCCTCTTTCAAATGCGCCCTTCCGCGCGTCGAACGGTGGCCCGCAGAGCAAACCCGAAGCGGGCACCGCCGCGGTCTGTCGTCGCCGGCGGTTAAACGCCGGTGGCTGACGTGGCACCATCATTAGTGCCTAAGCACCCTACTGATTAACCCCCTGGAGTCATTGACAACTAGGCCCCACGCATTAATTAACCCCGGAATTTATTCCCTGTTTAACTTAGACTAATCCACTAGGCCCACATGTCAGGTTGACTTTGCTGACGTGGCCTTTCACCGGTCCCACCTGTCATCCACCCAAACCAGCCTGAGACACTGACGTATGGGTCCCACAGGTCAGGTTTGACCTGGTCGACCCAGTTGACCTGCTGACGTCAACCCTATGTCATGCTGACGCAGTAAATGATTTTCTGGATTTTAAAACAATTCAGGAAATTCCAGAAAATGACTTAAACTTCAAAAAATCATAGAAATTAAACCATAACTCCAAATGAAATAATTTATATATGAAAAATTATCAGAAAAATTCAAGGAATCCGTTTATGGCATTTTCGTGCATGTTAGAACAACTTATGGCTGCTGTTTAGGCCAATTCACATAAATAGAATTTAAACTCTCACATATGGAATTTGAATTTGAACCTAGGGTTCAAACCAACTCCATTTAATATGTTGCTAGTTGCATTAGCTCAAACCACAACATATTGACATGTCATGATCATGCATCATATTGTGCATTGCATTGATTGTGTTTCTTTCTGTGTTGCGGGTATTTGTCCCCGCTCGATAGACGTTGTACCGACGCTGTGATCGTTGACACTGATGAGGACCCAATGATATCTTCAGAAGTGCCAGGCAAGCAAAACCCCCTTGTTCATTCCGATACAATCCCACTCTCTCGCTCCGGCTCTCTTTCACTGCATTAGGACAACAACGATTCATCTGTTACTTGTTGCGGTAGTTGAACCCCTTATCCTCTGCATGACCTGTCATTGCCACAGTAAATAGATGAAACCCACTAGCATGAGTAGGAGTTGTTTGAGCCCTGATGTGCCTACTCATTCATGCTTGTTTGTCATGCCTGCTATTGCATAGAGTTGTGTCGGGTCTGATTCATCGGGGATGAATCGAAGGTGTGTGAACATGTCCTATTGTGTGTGAGCTAAGTGTGTGAACACGATTTGGTAAAGGTAGCGGTGAGAGGCCATGTAGGAGTACATGGTGGGTTGTCTCATTGCAGCCGTCCTCAAGAACTGAGTTCTGTGTCTGTGATCCATGAACAGCTACTACCACTCATTGGGATCCTTAATTGACCCTCTCGGCTTCTTAATCACCCTAGTACTCTGTCCAGGAGTTCCAACTAGTTTCTGGTGTTTGTAGGTTATGTGTTGGCGGCCGTGCGTAGCGCTGACCCTAGGGGTGGGCTATGTTGCGGTAGATACACCGTGGCACGGTGTACCAGGCGCCCGTTTGGTGTCTCGGGAACCCTGTTCACATCGTTCGGGGCCGTATGTGGAAACCTCGGCCGGACTCCCTGCGGATGGAACCTGGATAGGTGATAAACCTGGACTAGAGACTTAAGTGTTTAGGTAGGCCGTGGCCGACACCCTCGTTGGGCTTCCGGTTGAAGGTTGCCGAGTACATGTCGTGTAAACGACGGTAAGTGGTGGGAGCATGTGTGAAGAAGTACACCCCTGCAGGGTTATCATTATCTATTCGAATAGCCGGATTCCTCGGATATGGAAACTTGGACCCCTTGCATAGTTCATAGATAAGTGAAAGTGGTTACTCTAAAACTCGCAAGATAAGTGTGAGTGCTATGGATGGCCTTCTCGTAGGGAGACGAGAGCGGATCCATAGTGGTGTATTGAATGGTGAATATGTGGACTCGTGTGCGCCACCTCAAAAGAGTTGCTTGTAGTCGTAGTTCAGGTTAGCCACTGGGTCAAAGCTGGCTTTCTGCAGTTAAACTCCACCACCCCCTTTGTTGATACCGATGCATATGTAGATAGTTCTGATGTAAGTCTTGCTGGGTACATTTGTACTCACGTTTGCTTATTTTATGTTTTGCAGAGAGACTTCAGTCTCGCTAGTAGTTCCGCTTGGACTTCGACGTTTAGCTTGTTACCTCAGCTATGATCTTGTACCCTTGGGAGGGTCTGGTATATAGTCAGGCTCCTCAGCCTTCTTCATTTTTAGTTGTCTGTACTCAGACAAGTTAAGCTTCCGCATGTGCTTTGACTTGTATGCTCTGGATGTTGGGTCATGAGACCCATGTTTGTAATATCTCGCTCCTCGGAGCCTAGTGAATAAATACTTCAGTCGTAGAGTTATGTTGTGATGCCATGTTGTATTTACACATATCGAGCATATTGTGTGTATGATTGAAATGCTTGGTATGTGTGGGATCCGACAATCTAGTTGTTTATCCTTGGCAGCCTCTCTTATGGGGAAATGTAGTCTTGTGCTTCCATGAGCCATAGTAGTCTGCTACAGCCCGGTTCACCGGAGTCCTGCTAGCCCAGCACTACTGCTCAGGATACTTGACTGGCCGGCATGTGTTTCACTTCGTTCTTGTGTCTGTCCCTTCGGGGAAATGTCACGCGGTGACATCTGGAGTCCTGCCTAGCCTGCTATAGCCCGGGTTCCCGAAGTCCTGTTAGCCCAGTGCTACAGCCCGGATTCACATGCTGCTGACCGACATGCTCGATGTGATTCATGTATGCTTGTCCCCATAGGTTAGTGCCGCTTTGGGTTCACGACTAGTCATGTCGGCCCGGGTTCTCTGTCATATGGATGCTAGCGACACTATCATATACGTGAGCCAAAAGGCGCAAACGGTCCCGGGCCATGGTAAGGCGACACCGTGGGAATATCGTGCGTGAGGCCGCAAAGTGATATGAGGTGTTACCGACTAGATCAATGTGACTTGGAATCGGGGTCCTGACAGCTTTGGTATCAGAGCCTAACTGCCTGTAGGATTACCAAGCCAAGCTGGTCGAAGTCGTGTCTAGAAATGCTTTAGTTATGTAAGAGAATTGATTGTGGATGGGAACGTAAGGCTCTTTTACTCCTTATCCTCATGACCTTCTGATCTGAGTCATCTTATCTTTTCTACAGGGTTAAGAACTAGGCTTCTCTTCTATCTCTCAGGATGACGTGTTATTAAACCGTAGTTTCCTAGGATTGTTGAGTTCAAGCCTCAGTTCAGTTCCTACTACTTCCATATGTTCGTAGCTGGCCTCAGAACTTTGATATTGTGATGTTGAGTGGTTATGCCACCATTTTTGCAGGATGTCTCAAATCTTTTGAGCATTTACAGCTGTTATGCTGTCCGAGTCATCATAGGTTTCTAAATAGTCTGGTGCATTTGCAACTCCCTTCTTCCTGTTCTCGATGTTCCTTTGGGCCAGATTAAGCACACTAATCGGTCTGTTGAGGTACTCCGTTGCCTTGACATGTATGTTGGAGTTAGTATTATGACCCTAGGTGTCTTCGAGAACCACTCAGTGATCTAGCAATGTTTCTGTTCCCAGTGTGATGATTCTGGCCACCATTCACGAAAACATCCCATGATGCCATTTAGTAGTAGATATTCTACTTCTGGGTTCTTAAGCCCAAGATTCACCCTACTTGCTTCATGTTGATAGTGTTGCTAGTTCCTTTAGGATATTAGTAACCTTTGCGATAGTCCTCGAGGTCCATGGTATTTCCTTCTTCCAAATACCATGAACCATTAAGGCAGAAGTTCTTTGAACCAAAAGATCACCATTAGAGTACTCCTGAGGAGCTCGCCATTCATAATTGTGATTCTGCCAGCTCTACCTTTCTGCATGGGTTATCCGGCAGAAACCTGTTGAACTTGGTTCGACATACTAATCTATGCATCCACAACTCAGAAAATTATATGTTCCCTTGAGTTGTCCCTCTTTAGTTGTTTTTTGACTCTCGTCTATCAACTGATAGTCGGGAGTAATTGTGCGATCGTGTTCATCGATGCCTGCTATTCTTGTGGTCCGTCAAGCCATTCTATTCCAGAATGACTAGGAGAAACAAACTCCAGTACCTTATCCATATCTAGGATTGGGTCAAAGTAGTTGTATTCCATGGATTAAAATGCCAACCCAGCTTTTGCTCTGTTCTACCTTAGAGTGTTACCATATTTATGTCAAGAATGTCATGAGAATTGCACCACCTCTTATGAATTCTTGACGCAGTGATACTTATCGCCATCATTATTCATTCTTCGGTTCCGTGTTGTTGTAACCGGAATGCCGACAAGTGAATTGTGATGTGTGAAATCAATACTCCT
Source organism: Triticum dicoccoides (assembly GCF_002162155.2). Taxonomy (NCBI): domain Eukaryota; kingdom Viridiplantae; phylum Streptophyta; class Magnoliopsida; order Poales; family Poaceae; genus Triticum; species Triticum dicoccoides. The sequence goes on from NC_041392.1 coordinate 198,765,828, forward strand.
AGCAACCCCGTTGCTTGGTAGTTAATGGACAATAAACTCATTCTTAGCGTGTCGGTTATTGAATCATCATTCTAAGATTGATCGTGCTACCTAGTCCTTATTTCTGGAGCACTATTCGATCAATGAGTTAGGATTGTGTCAAACCCTTGCTCTATTGATCACATCGTCTTGCCTCGCAAAGCAAGATTGTTCTCGAGCTTAATAACATATCGGTGGGTTGTGATTTTCCAAATATCTTCTTGGAAGTACCACCAGGTTGTCACCTGATCGCTATGTTGAGTTCGTGATCAAGTTGATTTCTTGTAGCCACCCTTTTCTCCAAGAATCTGTGTTGGATACCCCCGAGCTAGTTGGTTAAGCTTAACAACAACTTGGAGAGTTGGAAGATAAAAGGTTGTCTTGCTTAGTTCGTGTTAAGGGATATCTTTTGTGTGTGTGTGTGTGTTGATGAAAGATGATATCTTCATCGATTGGTCCTCGTGATCAGTTATTGGATCTATTGTCTTGTCCAAACTTTGATTTGAGTGTGGGCTATCCTCAAATCAAATCAGAACCAACGATGTTCGTAATGTTGTCCTACTCGAGGTTGATTCCTCTGGCATACACCATTACATCCTTTGTTCTGACCAATGCTATCACCGTGTTCACTTAATTGTGGAATTCCATCTATATGGAAGCATGGATGGTTGTTTGTTGAGCCCATTGACAACATTATCATCTTGTCCATGATTCATGTTGAACATCTAAGTTAGCGTAGGAAACTTTGAAAGCATTTCTTCATGGTAGCTCATGAAGCATATGTTTGGATGAAAGAAGTGACTACCTCTGATTCACGTGCATTTGGTGAAAGTTGCCGCCGTGGATTCAAGAAAGCTTGTTCCGCTTCCTTGGAATCATCCCAAGTTAGTCATGCATGTGCGAAGTATTCTATGGTTTGATAGGCTCGCTACCTCCAGTCCATATGTGTCCCTAGCACACCAAGCCACTGACTGATTTGTTCTAGGAGAAGGAGTTAAGTGCTAATCCATGGTAATGCACAAGACTTCGATATCCTCGATGATGGTTCCCAACCTGAACTCGGTAGTGTTTTATCATAAGACTACTATATGGTCATGCTTGTCTGGGACAGCGTGTTCACATGTGTTTGGCCGAACCAGCTCATGTTTTGGAGCTTGCTACTGTAGTTCATTTCCCCGAGAGTCTCGCAACATCATCTCGTCAATTTGTGTTGCAAACTTTATTTTTCTTTCTAGACTTGATGAGTCTGGAATATCCTGACACCAACCAGATCTGAATCTCAGGCAGATATGATGGTTGGAACACACTCCAAGAACTATAATATTGGTCTCTCTGTAATCGGTAAAGTGGATGTCGTGGCCAACACACCTAGCCGGAAGACCTATTATTGTAGTATCCTGATTGAGGAAGTTGGCCACCTCCCCATAAGGATCTCGTAGGATTTACTCCAGAAGTTGTTCCTTATGGATCTATTGTATTCCGAAGTCCGATCACTACTTGATGGCTATGCTGATGCTTTAAAGCATGACCTTGGTAACCAGTACATCAAGGAGAACATTAGAAGCGGAGTGCTAAATGTCTCTCGGTCGATCATCCAGATTTCATTCCCTTGGCCTCGCTAAGGTGAAATCTGAGAAAGGGTTGTCTTTCTATGCATCTGCATTGTCCATCACTATTTGTTAAGGTAGTAAGATGTGTTGCCAGGATCCTCGACTCGGATGTTGGTCGAAACTTGATGAATATGGAAATGCTCAAGTTCTTGAGAGCACGCGCAAGCAAAATCATCCCTTGCATTGTCTTCAACAAGGTAGTTCACATCATCCATTTTAGCCCGAGTGTGTCGCTCTCCCGAACTCCATCAAACGATCGCTCGTAAATTGCCTTAGGCTGATATAGAGAGTTCCAATGATCTCTGTATCAAAAGTAATTCTTTTTGCCACTTAAGGGATAATTCCACGAGTCACCTTCTTTAAGGTATCACGTTACGAAATCATGGCAATTATCTCCTTGCTACTTGAAATTCATGCTCCATCTTAGTCAAGTGTGGAATTGTAACCTGCCAAATTGAAACCTAGTCATTTGTTTCTTTCCTCCCCTCTCGATATGTGTTTTGTGTCTCAGCTTGAGAGATGTTTCAATGTCTCACTCCGTGAGTTGATCCTGAGTTGTTCAACCTTCGATAAGATCGATCCCTCTCAAGTTTTCCTTCTCCTCTCATTGTCATGTTAGTTGGAGTTCTCGGGGCAAGACACTGAGACAAAGATGGTGATTGAATCAACGTTCATTTGAAGTGCAACCTGGATCGTGAAGATTGGGTTAAGTTTGCGTCCCCCTTCATCTTACCCTACGCTTGAATCTCGGGACGAGATTCTTGTTTAGTGGGGGTGAGTTGTCACAGCCCTAGAATTTGCTTGTCATTAGTTGCATTAAGGCATTCATGTCATCATGTTAAATTTCTCAGAAAGTTGAAATGGGGATGACAAACCCTAGCACCAAAAATTAAATCAAATAGGGTCAGCCATAAGCCTTTTCAATAAACCCGAAATGCCTTTAAAAATGTTCATCATTTTTAGAAAAGGTTAAAACCTCTGACAAAAATGATGCACATGTTTCAAGGTCATTCATGAATTTTTGAATTAAATCATATCATATTTGAATTTGGGCATTTAAATACTATAAATAATTTAAATGCTCAAATAATGCTGAATTTAAATGTGGACCACTGGAATAATCCATAGAGTGTCCACAAATTATTGCAGCATTTTACAAAATGCTTTAGTATTTTTACTAAAGCCAAAACAGCAGCAGAAAAATAGAAAACAGAAACAAATAAAAAAGGAAAGCAGAGAGAGAAGCCCACCTGGACCTTACCTGGCGGCCCAAGTGGCCGGCCCGACCCACCTGGCCGGCCCGACCCACCTGGCCCCCTCCCCTGTCGTCTTCCTCCTTTGCCAGGAGGATGAGCGCGTGGCCGCGGCGCGCTGGCACGCGCCTCGCTAGCTCCTGCTCACCGTCGAGGGCCTGGACGCCTCCACGAGTGCCACGCCACCTCCCTGACCCCCTCTCACTTCTCCCTCGCTCCCTGGACCTCCCTCCCCCTTGCTCCTCTGATTCCCCCCCCCATGGCCGAGCATGCCCGTCACCACCGCTCGCTGTTGCCACGGCCACTGGCCCTCCCTCACCCATCCAACATGCTCGGGAGCTCCGCCACGCCGTCCCCGTATACCCCACCGAGCCACGTGAGCTGGGAAGCACCGCAACGCCCTTGACATAGTCGTCTTCTACCTCGGGCCACCGAGATCGCCGGCAATGCCACAACGCCGTCCGTGCTTCCCCGAGCCCACTTCGACGCCCCCTACAACCGCTGTGAGCTACCGCTTCGAACCCCTCTCTTCCCCGCCTCAATTGCACCTTGTAGCCCTCGTTCTCACCGGAGCCGAAGCTCGCCGCCGCCACGCCATGTTGCCGTCGTGGATATAGCCACTGGAGCTTCCACCTGAGTACACTACCATGCTCAGAATGACCCCACGAGACCGTAGCCACCAACATCTCCTCCTCTCGTGCACCGCAACCCCAAACCCGCAACCCACCGTGCTCCGGCCGCCGCCGTTTTAGTCGCCGTCGTTGACTCCTTCCATCCCCGCTCAAACCACGGCTACCCATGGATGCGTCTCTCTCCCCTCTTTCAAATGCGCCCTTCCACGCGTCGCACGGTGGCCCATAGAGCAAACCCGAAGCGGGCACCGCTGCGGTCTGTCGTCGCCGGCGGTTAAATGCCGGTGGCTGACGTGGCACCATCATTAGGGCCTAAGCACCCTACTGATTACCCCCCAGGAGTCATTGAAAACTAGGCCCCACACGTTAATTAACCCCGGAATTTATTCCCTATTTAACTTAGACTAATCCACCGGGCCCACATGTCAGGTTGACTTTGCTGACGTGGCCTTTAACCGGTCCCACCTGTCATCCACCCAAACCAGCCTGAGACACTGACGTATGGGTCCCACAGGCCAGGTTTGACCTGGCCGACCCAGTTGACCTGCTGACGTCACCCCTATGTCATGCGGACGCAGTAAATGATTTTCTGGATTTTAAAACAATTCAGGAAATTCCAGAAAATGACTTAAACTTCAAAAAATCATAGAAATTAAACCATAACTCCAAATGAAATAGTTTATATATGAAAAATTATCAGAAAAATTTAAGGAACATGTTTATGGCATTTTCATGCATGTTAGAACAACTTATGGCTGCTGTTTAGCCCAATTCACATAAATAGAATTTAAACTCTCACATATGGAATTTGAATTTGAACCTAGGGTTCAAACCAACTCCATTTAACATGTTGCTAGTTGCATTAGCTCAAACCATAGCATATTGACATGTCATGATCATGCATCATATTGTGCATTGCATTGATTGTGTTTCTTTCTCTGTTGCGGGTATTTGTCCCCGCTCGATAGACGTTGCACCGACGCTGTGATCGTTGACACTGATGAAGACCCAATGATATCTTCAGAAGTGCCAGGCAAGCAAAACCCCCTTGTTCATTCCGATACAATCCCACTCTCTCACTCCGGCTCTCTTTTACTGCATTAGGACAACAATGATTCATCTGTTATTTGCTGCGGTAGTTGAACCCCTTATCCTCTGCATGACCTGTCATTGCCACAGTAAATAGATGAAACCCACTAGCATGAGTAGGAGTTGTTTGAGCCCTGATGTGCCTACTCATTCATGCTTGTTTGTCATGCCTGCTATTGCATAGAGTTGTGTCGGGTCTGATTCATCGGGGATGAATCGAAGGTGTGTGAACATGTCCTACTGTGTGTGAACACGATTTGGTAAAGGTAGCGGTGAGAGGCCATGTAGGAGTACATGGTGGGTTGTCTCATTGCAGCCGTCCTCAGGAACTGAGTTCTGTGTCTGTGATCCATGAACAGCTACTACCACTCATTGGGATCCTTAATTGACCCTCTCGGCTTCTTAATCACCCTAGTACTCTGTCCAGGAGTTGCAACTAGTTTCTGGTGTTTGTAGGTTATGTGTTGGCGGCCGTGCGTAGCGCTGACCCTAGGGGTGGGCTATGTTGCGGTAGATACACCATGGCACGGTGTACCAGGCGCCCGTTTGGTGTCTCGGGAACCCTGTTCACATCGTTCGGGGCCGTATGTGGAAACCTCGGCCGGACTCCCTGCGGATGGAACCTGGATAGGCGATAAACCTGGACTAGAGACTTAAGTGTTTAGGTAGGCCGTGGCCGACACCCTCGTTGGGCTTCCGCTTGAAGGTTGCCGAGTACATGTCGTAAGTGGTGGGAGCGTGTGTGAAGAAGTACACCCCTGCAGGGTTATCATTATCTATTCGAATAGCCGGATTCCTCGGATATGGAAACTTGGACCCCTTGCATAGTTCATAGATAAGTGAAAGTGGTTACTCTAAAACTCGCAAGATAAGTGTGAGTGCTATGGATGGCCTTCTCGTAGGGAGACGAGAGCGGATCCATAGTGGTGTATTGAATGGTGAATATGTGGACTCGTGTGCGCCACCTCAAAAGAGTTGCTTGTAGTCGTAGTTCAGGTTAGCCACTGGGTCAAGGCTGGCTTGCTGCAATTAAACTCCACCACCCCCTTTGTTGATACCGATGCATATGTAGATAGTTCTGATGTAAGTCTTGCTGGGTACATTTGTACTCACGTTTGCTTATTTTATGTTTTGCAGAGAGACTTCAGTCTCGCTAGTAGTTCCGCTTGGACTTCGACGTTTAGCTTGTTACCTTAGCTACGATCTTGTACCCTTGGGAGGGTCTGGTATATAGTCAGGCTCCTCAGCCTTCTTCATTTTTAGTTGTCTGTACTCAGACAAGTTAAGCTTCCGCATGTGCTTTGACTTGTATGCTCTGGATGTTGGGTCATGAGACCCATGTTTGTAATATCTCGCTCCTCGGAGCCTAGTGAATAAATACTTGAGTCGTAGAGTTATGTTGTGATGCCATGTTGTATTTACACATATCGAGCATATTGTGTGTATGATTGAAATGCTTGGTATGTGTGGGATCCGACAATCTAGTTGTTTATCCTGGGCAGCCTCTCTTATGGGGAAATGTAGTCTTGTGCTTCCATGAGCCATAGTAGTCTGCTACAGCCCGGTTCACCGGAGTCTTGCTAGCCCAGCACTACTGCTTAGGATACTTGACTGGCCGGCATGTGTTTCACTTCGTTCTTGTGTCTGTCCCTTCGGGGAAATGTCACGCGGTGACATCTGGAGTCCTGCCTAGCCTGCTACAGCCCGGGTTCCCGGAGTCCTGTTAGCCTAGTGCTACAGCCCGGATTCACACGCTGCTGACCGACATGCTCGATGTGATTCATGTATGCCTGTCCCCATAGGTTAGTGCCGCTTTGGGTTCACGACTAGTCATGTCAGCCTGGGTTCTCTGTCATATGGATGCTAGCGACACTATCATATACGTGAGCCAAAAGGCGCAAACGGTCCCGGGCCATGGTAAGGCGACACCGTGGGAATACCGTGCGTGAGGCCGGAAAGTGATATGAGGTGTTACCGGCTAGATCAATGTGACTTGGAATCAGGGTCCTGACACTGGGCTTCTTTCCTTCCAAAAATGAGTTCCGTGAAGTTTCAGGTCAATTGGACTCCGTTTGATTTTCCTTTTCTTCGAAACCCTAAAACAAGGTAAAAACAGAAACTGGCACCGGGCTCTGGGTTAACAGGTTAGTCCCAAAAATGATATAAAAGTGTATAATGAAGCCCATAAACATCCAAAACAGTAGATAATATAGCATGGAGCAATCAAAAATTATAGATACGTTGGAGACGTATCAGTCCGGTAATCACCTCTAGGCCGAGCTCACTAGACGCAGACCTCGAGGGTTCGGAGTTGACATCCAGAGATGAGTCCGGCTTCCCGATGACGAGGAGAGTCCTGTTGGACTCCGGTCCCGTTGACAGCATTGTCACCTCTGGGTCTCTGGCAGGTAACTCCATAAACGAGCTAAGTCCGGCGGGATTTATTCTCCCGTCTTCGGACAGGGTGGCCCGCTCTAGATTTCAGGCCAGGGTGGGTATGAGGGTTGATCCCTAAGCGGAGTCTGATGGTGGATCCGACGGGCTTCCTTCATGTAGATGAGGAGCGGCAGCCGAGGCAGACAATCCTTCGAAGATCAAGTCTCCTTGGATATCAATGATATAATTCAAGCTTCTGAACCCGATCTGATGCCTAGGGGCATAGCTGTCGATCTACTCGAGGTGACCAGTTGAATTGGCATGCAGAGCAAAGAAAACAAAAAGAGCTAACCAAGGAGAAAGGTTTCTCCGGAAACAACATGATTGCTGACGACAAGTCGAGCCATCGATCCTTCTATTGACGACACAATGGAACTCTCAATGAAAGCACCAATGTCGGTGTTAAAACCGGCCGATCTCGGGTAGGGGGTCCCAAACTATGCGTCTGAAGATCGAGGGTAACAAAGGACAAGGGGGACACAATGTTTACCCAGGTGTAATGCCCAATATGCGGCTATATCTCCCACGTGTCGAGGCATGACTTAGAGGCATAACTGCATTTTGGTATGATCGCAATAAGCCTCATCTTCACACAATCCCATGTAAATGAACAAGGAAGTAAATAGTTGGCTTACAATCGCCACGTCACACAATGATCAAATTATTCATACATCAAACAGAGTACACACAAGGTCCGACTACGGACGGATCCAAATGAAAAGAAGACAACCCCCATGCTAAGTCCCGATCGTCCTTACTAGGCACCACTAGTGATCATCCAGAAAGGAAACATAGTAACGGCCAAGGTCTTCACCGAACTCCCACTTGAGCTCGGTGGCATCACCTACATTGTTCTCATCGGCACTTGGAACTGTTTTCTAGTATTTGTGAGTCACGAAGACTCAGCAATCTCAAAACCCGCGAGATCAAGAGTATTTAAGCTTAAAGGTAGGATGTGGTTATAAGGTGGAGTTGCAGCAAGCACTAAGCAAATATGGTGGCTAACATACGAGTACAAGAGTAAGATGAGAAACTATGCAACGGACGCGGAGCTAGAAGTGATCAAGAAGTGATCCTGAGCTACTTACGTCCAAACATAACCCCATCGTGTTCTCTTCCCGAACCTCGTCGAAAAGACACCATCCCGGTTACACATGCGGTTGGTGTATTTTAATTAAGTCAAGTGTCATGTTATGTACAACCAGATATTAACAAATTCCCATCCGCCACATAACCGCGGGCACATCTCTCGAAAGTATAAACCTTGCAAGGGTGTCCCAACTTAGCCCATGACAAGCTCATGATCCATGGAGACAATCCTCCATCGCGGACACCCCGAGTATTCTCGGAATCCCGGTGCACAAGCTCTTCGAAGAAAGGAAAACTATCCCAAGGAGATCTCTTGGTGAGTCAGATCCGTGTCCAGAGCCGCGCGCTCTCCATCTACGGACTCATCCGTCTATGCTAAGTGGACGATAGCCAAAATACCTCGAGTTGCCCCGAGGCAGCACCGCCGACTGCTGGGTAGGTGGACCAACACTCATGAGGAGCACTGGCCTGGGGTTGATTAAGAATCCTCGGGTTAATTACTCCCTATGCAAATTTTAGTTGTTATTAGGCAAATGGTAAAACCAATGTTGGATCTCCTCCGGAAAGCTTTACTTTAGGCGAAGATACAAGGGGGGCCCATAACACCCCGACCATGTTAGGAACGCAAAATTCAAGGAACATAACACCGATATGACGGAAACTAAGGCGGCAAGAGTGGAACAAAACACCGAGCAAAAGGCCAAGCCTTTCACCCTTTGCCAAGTATATAGATGCATTAATCAAATAAGAGATATTGTGATATCCCAACATATCCATGTTCCAACATGGAACAACCTGCACTGCACCTACAACTAGCAACACCATAAGAGGGGCTGAGCAAAAGCGGTAACCTAGCCAAACAACGGTTTGCTAGGAAGGTGAGTTAGAGGCTTGACATGGCAATATGGGAGGCTTGAAAAACAAGTGGTAGGTAGCACGACATAGCGATAGAATGAACAACTAGCACGCAAAGATAGAAGTTCAAGGAAATATACCCTAGAGGCAATAATAAAGTTGTGATTTACATTTCCTTATATCATGATAAATATTTATTATTCATGATAGAATTGTATTAACCGGAAACTTAGTACATGTGTGAATACATAGACAAACAGAGTGTCCCTAGTATGCCTCTACTAGACTAGCTCGTTAATGAAAGATGGTTAAGTTTCCTAGCCATAGACGTGTGTTGTGATTTGATGAACTGGATCACATAATTAGAGAATGATGTGATGGACAAGACCCATCCGTTAGCTTAGCACTATGATCGTTTAGTTTATTGCTATTGCTTTCTTCATGACTTATGCATGTTCCTATGACTATGAGATTATGCAACTCTAGAATACCCGAGGAACACTTAGTGTGCTATCAAACATCACAACGTAACTGGGTGATTATAAATATGCTCTACAGGTGTCTCCGATTGTGTTTGTTGAGTTGGCATAGATCAAGATTAGGATTTGTCACTCCGATTGTCGGAGAGGTATCTTTGGGCCTTCTAGGTAATGCACATCACTATAAGCCTTGAAAGCAATGTGACTAATGAGTTAGTTGCGGGATGATGCACTACGGAACGAGTAAAGAGACTTGCCGGTAATGAGATTGCACTAGTGTTGGGGAACGTAGCAGAATTTTAAAATTTTCTACGCATCACCAAGATCAATCTATGGAGTCATCTAGCAACGAGGGATAGGGGAGTGCATCTACATACCCTTGTAGATCGCAAGCCGAAGCGTTCAAGAGAACGGGGTTGATGGAGTCGTACTCGTCGTGATCCAAATCACCGATGACCTAGCGCCGAACGGACGGCACCTCCGCGTTCAACACACGTATGGTTGGGAAGACATCTCCTCCTTCTTGATCCAGCAAGGGGGAAGGAGAGGTTGAAGGAGATCCAGCAGCACGACGGTGTGGTGGTGGAAGCAACGATGATCTCGGCAGGGATTCGCCAAGCTCAGGGAGAGGGAGAGGTGTCACGGGAGGGAGAGGGAGGCGCCAGGGGCTAGGGTGCGGCTGCCCTCCCTCCCCCCCACTATATATAGGACCCCTAGGGGGCGCCGGACCTAGGAGATGATATCTCAAAGGGGGGCGGCGGCCAAGGGGGGTGGCTTGCCCCCCAAGCCAAGTGGAGCGCCCCCCACCCCTAGGGTTTCCAACCCTAGGCGCAGGGGGAGGCCCAAGGGGGGGCACCAGCCCACCAGGGGCTGGTTCCCCTCCCACTTCAGCCCATGGGACCCTCCGGGATAGGTGGCCCCACCCGGTGGACCCCCGGGACCCTTCCGGTGGTCCCGGTACAATACCGATTACCCCCGAAACTTTCCCGGTGGCCGAAACTCGACTTCCTATATATAAATCTTCACCTACGGACCATTTCGGAACTCCTCATGACGTACGGGATCTCATCCGGGACTCCGAACAACTTTCGGGTTACCGTATACTAATATCTCAACAACCCTAGCATCACCGAGCCTTAAGTGTGTAGACCCTACGGGTTCGGGAGACACACAGACATGACCGAGACGACTCTCCGATCAATAACCAACAGCGGGATCTGGACACCCATGTTGGCTCCCACATGCTCCTTGATGATCTCATCAGATGAACCACGATGTCGAGGATTCAATCAATCCCGTATACAATTCCCTTTGTCAATCGGTACGTTACTTGCCCGAGACTCGATCGTCGGTATCCCAATACCTCGTTCAATCTCGTTACCGGCAAGTCACTTTACTCATACCGTAATGCATGATCCCGTGATCAACCACTTGGTCACTTTGAGCTCATTATGATGATGCATTACCGACTGGGCCCAGAGATACCTCTCCATCATAGATTGACAAATCCCAGTCTTGATTCGTGCCAACCCAACAGACACTTTTGGAGATACCTGTAGTGCACCTTTATAGTCACCCAGTTACGTTGTGATGTTTGGCACACCCAAAGCACTCCTACGGTATCCGGGAGTTGCACAATCTCATGGTCTAAGGAAATGACACTTGACATTCAGAAAAGCTATAGCAAACGAACTACACGATCTTTGAGCTATGCTTAGGATTGGGTCTTGTCCATCACATCATTCTCCTAATGATGTGATCCCGTTATCAATGATATCTAATGTCCATAGTCAGGAAACCATGACTATCTTTTCATCAACGAGCTAGTCAACTAGAGGCTCACTAGGGACGTGTTGTGGTCTATGTATTCACACATGTATTACGATTTCCGGATAACACAATTATAGCATGAACAATAGACAATTATCATGAACAAGGAAATATAATAATAACCATTTTATAATTGCCTCTAGGGCATATTTCCAACAGTCCCCCACTTGCACTAGAGTCAATAATCTAGTTACATTGTGATGAATCGAACACCCATAGAGTTCTGGTGTTGATCATGTTTTGCTCTAGGGAGAGGTTTAGTCAACGGATCTGCTACATTCAGGTCTGTATGTACTTTACAAATATCTATGTCTCCATTTTGAACACTTTCACGAATGGAATTGAAGCAACGCTTGATATGCCTGGTCTTCCTGTGAAACCTGGGCTCCTTGGCAAGGGCAATAGCTCCAGTGTTGTCACAGAAGAGAGTCATCGGGCCCGACGCATTGGGAATGACTCCTAGGTCGGTAATGAACTCCTTCACCCAGATTGCTTCTTGTGCTGCCTCCGAGGCAGCCATGTACTCCGCTTCACATGTAGATCCCGCCACAACGCTTTGCTTGCAACTGCACCAGCTTACTGCCCGAACATTCAAAATATACACGTATCCGGTTTGTGACTTAGAGTCATCCAGATCTGTGTCGAAGCTAGCATCGACGTAACCCTTTACGACGAGCTCTCCGTCACCTCCATAAACGAGAAACATATCCTTAGTCCTCTTCAGGTACTTCAGGATATTCTTGACCGTTGTCTAGTGTTCCATGCCGGGATTACTTTGGTACCTTCCTACCGAACTTACGGCAAGGTTTACATCAGGTCTGGTACACAGCATAGCATACATGATAGACCCTATGGCCGAGGCATAGGGGACGACACTCATCTTTTCTCTATCTTCTGCCGTGGTCGGGCATTGAGCCGTGCTCAATCTCGTACCTTGCAACACAGGCAAGAACCCCTTCTTTGACTGATCCATATTGAACTTCTTCAATATCTTGTCAAGGTACGTACTCTGTGAAAGACCAATGAGGCGTCTCGATCTATCTCTATAGATCTTGATGCCTAATATGTAAGCAGCTTTTCCAAGATCCTTCATTGAAAAACACTTGTTCAAGTAGGCCTTTATGCTTTCCAAGAATTCTATATCATTTCCCATCAATAGTATGTCATCCACATACAATATGAGAAATGCTACAGAGCTCCCACTCACTTTCTTGTAAATGCAGGCTTCTCCATAAGTCTGCGTAAACCAAAACGCTTTGATCATCTCATCAAAACGAATGTTCCAACTCCGAGATGCTTGCACCAGCCCATAGATCGAGCGTTGGAGCTTGCACACCTTGTCAGCATTCCTAGGATCGACAAAACCTTCCGGCTGCATCATATACAATTCTTCCTTAAGGAAACCATTAAGGAATGCCGTTTTGACGTCCATTTGCCATATCTCATAATCATAGAATGTGGCAATTTCTAACATGATTCGGATGGACTTCAACTTCGCTACGGGTGAGAAAGTCTCATCGTAGTCAACCCCTTGAACTTGTCGATAACCCTTAGCGACAAGCTGAGCTTTATAGATGGTTACATTACCATTCGCGTCTGTCTTCTTCTTAAAGATCCATTTATTTTCTATGGCTCGCCAATCATCGGGCAAGTCAGTCAAAGTCCATACTTCTTTTCATACATGGATCCTATCTCGGATTTCATGGCTTCCAGCCATTTGTCGGAATCTGGGCCCGCCATCGCTTCCTCATAGTTCGAAGGTTCATCGTTGTCTAACAACATGATTTCCAAGACAGGGTTACTGTACCACTCTGGTGCGGAACGTGTCCTTGTGGACCTATGAAGTTCAGTAGCAACTTGATCTGAAGTTTCATGATCATCATCATTAACTTCCTCTCTAGTCGGTGAAGGCACCTCAGGAACATTTTCTTGAGTTGCGCCACTTTCCGGTTCAAGAGGTAATACTTCATCAAGTTCTACTTTCCTCCCACTTACTTCTTTCGAGAGAAACTCTTTCTCTAGAAAGGATCCATTCTTGGCAACAAAGATCTTGCCTTCGGATCTGAGGTAGAAGGTATACCCAATAGTTTCTTTAGGGTATCCTATGAAGACGCATTTTCCGACTTGGGTACGAGCTTTTCAGGTTGAAGTTTCTTGACATAAGCATCGCATCCCCAAACTTTTAGAAACGACAGCTTAGGTTTCTTCCCAAACCATAATTCATATGGTGTCGTTTCAACGGATTTCGACAGAGCCCTATTTAAAGTGAATGCGGCAGTCTCTAAAGCATAGCCCCAAAATGACAGCGGTAGATCAGTAAGAGACATCATAGATTGCACCTTATCCAATAGAGTGTGATTACGACGTTCGGACACACCATTACGCTGAGGTGTTCCAGGCGGCGTGAGTTGTGAAACTATTCCACATTTCCTTAAGTGCGTGCCAAATTAGTGACTCAAGTATTCTCCCCCACGATCTGATCGCAAGAACTTGATTTTCCTGTCACGTTGATTCTCAACCTCACTCTGAAATTCCTTGAACTTTTCAAATGTCTCAGACTTGTGTTTCATTAAGTAGACATACCCATATCTACTCAAGTCATCAGTGAGGGTGAGAACATAAGGATAGCCACCGCGAGCCTCAACACTCATTGGACCGCACACATCAGTGTGTATGATTTCCAATAAGTTGGTTGCTCGCTCCATTCTTCCTGAGAACAGAGTCTTGGTCATTTTACCCATGAGGCATGGTTCGCACGTGTCAATGATTCTTAATCAAGAGACTCCAAAACTCCATCTGCATGGAGCTTCTTCATGCGTTTGACACCTATGTGACCAAGGCGGCAGTGCCACAAGTATGTGGGACTATCATTATCAACCTTACATCTTTTTGTATTCACACTATGAATATGTGTAGCATTACGTTCGAGATTCATTAAGAATAAACCATTCACCAGCAGGGCATGACCATAAAACATATCTCTCATATAAATAGAACAACCATTATTCTCGGATTTAAATGAGTAGCCATCTCGAATTAAACGAGATCCTGATACAATGTTCATGCTCAAAGCTGGCACTAAATAACAATTATTGAGGTTTAAAACTAATCCCGTAGGTAAATGTAGAGGTAGCGTGCTGACAGCGATCACATCGACCTTGGAACCATTCCCGACGCGCATCATCACCTCGTCCTTCGCTAGTCTTCGCTTATTCCGCAGCTCCTGCTTTGAGTTACAAATGTGAGCAACCGCACCGGTATCAAATACCCAGGAGCTACTACGAGTACTGGTAAGGTACACATCAATTACATGTATATCACATATACCTTTAGTGTTGCCGGCCTTCTTGTCCGCTAAATATTTGGGGCAGTTCCGCTTCCAGTGACCACTTCCCTTGCAATAAAAACACTCAGTCTCGGGCTTGGGTCCATTCTTTGGCTTCTTCCCGGCAGCTTGCTTACCGGGCATGGCAACCCCCTTGCTATCCTTCTTGAAGTTCTTCTTACCCTTGCTTTTCTTAAACTTAGTGGTTTTATTAACCATCAACACTTGATGTTCCTTTTTGATATCCACCTCCGCTGATTTCAGCATTGAATATACCTCAGGAATGGTCTTTTCCATCCCCTACATATTGAAGTTCATCACAAAGCTCTTGTAGCTTGGTGGAAGCGACTGAAGGATTCTGTCAATGACCGCGTCATCCGAGAGATTAACTCCTAGCTGAGTCAAGCAGTTATGCAACCCAGACATTTTGAGTATGTGCTCACTGACAGAACTATTTTCCTCTATCTTACAACTGAAGAACTTGTCGGAGACTTCATATCTCTCGACCCAGGCATGAGCTTGGAAAACCATTTTCAGCTCTTCGAACATCTCATATGCTTCGTGTTGCTCAAAACACTTTTGGAGCCCCGGTTCTAAGTTGTAAAGCATGCTGCACTAAATGAGGGAGTAATCATCAGCATGTGACTGCCAAGCGTTCATAACATCTTGGTTCTCTGGGATGGGTGCGTCACCTAGTGGTGCTTCTAGGACATAATCTTTCTTGGCAGCTATGAGGATGATCCTCAGGTTCCGGACCCAGTCCGTATAGTTGCTGCCATCATCTTTCAGCTTGGTTTTCTCTAGGAACGCGTTGAAGTTGAGGGCAACATGGGCCATTTGATCTACAAGACATATTGTAAAGATTTTAGACTAAGTTCATGATAATTAAGTTCATCTAATCAAATTATTCAATGAACTCCCACTCAGATAGACATCCTTCTAGTCATCTAAGTGAAACATGATCCGAGTCAACTAGGCCGTGTTCGATCATCACGTGAGACGGACTAGTCAACATCGGTGAACATCTTCATGTTGATCGTATCTTCTATACGACTCATGCTCGACCTTTCGGTCTTCCGTGTTCCGAGGCCATGTCTGTACATGCTAGGCTCGTCAAGTCAACCTAAGTGTATTCCGTGTGTAAATCTGGCTTACACCCATTGTATTCGAACGTTAGAATCTATCACACCTGATCATCACGTGGTGCTTCGAAACAACAAACCTTCGCAACGGTGCACAGTTAGGGGGAAAACCTTCTTGAAATTATTACGAGGGATCATCTTATTTAAGCTACCGTCGTTCTAAGCAAATAAGATGCAAAACATGATAAACATCACATGCAATCAAATAGTGACATGATATGGCCAATATCATTTTCTCCTTTTGATCTCCAGCTTCGGGGCTTCATGATCATCGTTGTCACCGGCATGACACCATGATCTCCATCATCATGATCTCCATCATTGTGTCTACTTGAAGTTGTCTTGTCATCTATTACTTCTACTACTATGGATAACGCTTTAGCAATAAAGTAAAGTAATTACATGATGTTTATGTTGACACGCAGGTCATAAATAAATTAAGACAACTCCTATGGCTCCTGCCGGTTGTCATACTCATCGACATGCAAGTCGTGATTCCTATTACAAGAACATGATCAATCTCATACATCGCATATATCATTCATCACATCCTTTTGGCCATATCACATCACATGACACATGCTGCAAAAACAAGTTAGACGTCTTCTAATTGTTGTTGCAAGTTTTTACATGGCTGCTATAGGTTTCTAGCAAGAACGTTTCTTACCTACGCCAAAACCACAACGTGATATGCCAATTTCTATTTACCCTTCATAAGGACCCTTTTCATCGAATCCGGTCTGACTAAAGTGGGAGAGACAGACACCCGTTAGCAACCTTATGCAACTAGTGCATGTCAGTCGGTGGAACCAGTCTCACGTAAGCGTACATGTAAGGTCGGTCCGGGCCGCTTCATCCCACGATGCCGCCGAATCAAGATAAGACTAGTAACAACAAGTAAATTGACAATATCGACGCCCACAACTGCTTTGTGTTCTACTCGTGCATAGAAACTACGCATAAACCTGGCTCATGATGCCACTGTTGGGGAACATAGCAGAATTTTAAAATTTTCTACGCATCACCAAGATCAATCTATGGAGTCATCTAGCAACGAGTGATAGGGGAGTGCATCTACATACCCTTGTAGATCACGAGAGGAAGCGTTCAAGAGAATGGGGTTGATGGAGTCGTACTCGTCATGATCCAAATCACCGATGACCTAGCGCCGAACAGACGACACCTCCGCGTTCAACACACGTACGGTTGGGAAGATGTCTCCTCCTTCTTGATCCAGCAAGGGGGAAGGAGAGGTTGAAGGAGATCCAACAGCACGACGGCATGGTGGTGGAAGCAACGGTGATCTCGGCAGGGCTTCGCCAAGCTCAGGGAGAGGGAGAGGTGTCACGGGAGGGAGAGGGAGGCGCCAGGGGCTAGGGTGCAGCTGCCCTTCCTCCCCCCCACTATATATAGGACCCCTAGGGGGGGCACCGGCCCTAGGAGATGAGATCTCCAAGGGGGGCGGCGGCCAAGGGGGGTGGCTTGCCCCCCAAGCCAAGTGGAGCGCCCCCCACCCCTAGGGTTTCCAACCCTAGGCGCAGGGGGAGGCCCAAGGGGGGCGCACCAGCCCACCAGGGGCTGGTTCCCTTCCCACTTCAGCCCATGGGACCCTCCGGGATAGGTGGCCCCACCCGGTGGACCCCCAGGACCCTTCCAGTGGTCCCGGTACAATACCGATTACCCCCGAAACTTTCCCGGTGGCCGAAACTCGACTTCCTATATATAAACCTTCACCTTCGGACAATTCCGGAACTCCTCGTGACGTCCGGGATCTCGATTCGTGCCAACCCAATAGACACTTTCGGAGATACCCGTAGTGCACCTTCATAGTCACCCAGTTACGTTGTGACGTTTGGCACACCCAAAGCACTACTACCGATTCCGGGAGTTGCACAATCTCATGGTCTAAGGAAATGATACTTGACATTCGAAAAAGCGATAGCAAACGAACTACACGATCTTTGAGCTATGCTTAGGATTGGGTCTTGTCCATCACATCATTCTCCTAATGATGTGATCCCGTTATTAATGACATCTAATGTCCATAGTCAGGAAACCATGACTATCTTTTGATCAATGAGCTAGTCAACTAGAGGCTCACTAGGGACGTGTTGTGGTCTATGTATTCACACATGTATTATGATTTCCGGATAACACAATTATAGCATGAACAATAGACAATTATCATGAACAAGGAAATATAATAATAACCATTTTATTATTGCCTCTAGGGCATATTTCCAACAACTAGGTATGATGATACCGACGATCGAATCTCGAGCAAGTAACATACCGATGACAAAGGGAACAACGTATGTTGTTGTGCAGTTTGACCGATAAAGATATTCGTAGAATATGTAGGAACCAATATGAGCATCTAGGTTCCGCTATTGGTTATTGACCGAAGATGATTCTCAGTCATGTCTACATAGTTCTCGAACCCGTAGGGTCCGCATGCTTAACGTTCGATGACGATATGTATTGTGATTTATGATGTGATCACGGACATGACGAGGAGTCTCGAAATGGTCGAGACATGAACATTGATATATTGGATGGTTATGTTTGGACAGCGGAAATGTTTCAGATAGGTTTGGGCATTTTCCAGAGTACCGGGGGGTTACTGGAACCCCCCGGGGGGTTAATGGGCCTTCATGGGCCTTAGTGGAAGAGGGTAGGAGGCGGCCAGGTGGAGGCGCGCGCCCCCCCAAGCCCAATCCGAATTGGGGGGGCTTTCCTTCTCCCCCTCTTCCTCTTTCCATCCCCTCCTAGTTGGACTAGCAAACGGGGGAACCTACTCCTAGTAGGACTAGGATTCCTCCCCTTGGGGCGCGCCCCATGAGGCCGGCTGCCCCCCTCCTCCCCTCCTTTATATATGGGGGAGGGGCACCCCATAGACACACAAGTTGATTTCTTAGCCGTGTGCGGTGCCCCCCTCCATAGATTTCCACCTTGTTCATATTGTCGTAGTGCTTAGGTGAAGCCCTGCGTAGGTAACTTCATCATCATTGTCACCATGCTGTCATGCTGATGAAACTCTCCCTCGGCCTCAGCTGGATCTAGAGTTTGAGGGACGTCATTGAGCTGAACATGTGCAGATCGCAAAGGTGCCGTGCGTTCGGTACTTGATCGGTTGGATCGCGAAGACGTTGGACTACATCAACCGTGTTACTAAACGCTTCCGCTTTAGGTCTATGAGGGTACGTGGACACACTCTCCCCGCTCATTGCTATACTTCTCCTAGATAGATCTTGCTTGATCGTAGGATTTTTTTTGAAATACTACGTTCCTCAACAGAAGTGATCTCGGGGGTAATGACCATCTTTCCTGCAAAGTTCTCAGGGTTGTCCAAAGCTTGCTCCTCGTAAACGTACTTGACAGGATCCTCATTCACGAACTCATCTCCTAGCTCTACCCAAAGAAAGAACACAAGCAAGGGAACAACAATCAATCATGGTGCAATGCACAAGCAACATGATGCAAGACATGGCATGGGATGCAATATATGATGTGCAATGCATATGGGTACTCCGGAAGGGAAAAGATGAATGTGACACCAACTTGGCAAACCAAGCATGCCAATGGATAGGTTAACACATTTCGGTCGAAATCTATATGAAGATCACCGAAAACGGACGCACGGTTTACAAATGACGAGCAAAACAAGAACAATGCAAAACTGCGCTTAACACCAACATAGTACTTAAGATGCATCATGAAAATATGCTACAGCACTCCAACATAAAAACAAAACACATGGCAGTGAAGTACAAGTGAAGCTCTACAAATCATGAACACTGAGCTTATGCTAGAACTCACTAGAACAAGTCTAAAACAGCATGGAAAAAATGTAAATGACAACAATTTCACAGACTTGGCAGAAATTCACTGATCATGGCAGAAATAGCATCAGGTAGCAATGTTTAGAGCTAGTAAACTACAAGCTACAGGAACATACCATGGCAAACTAGAGCATGGCATGCTAGTACTAAAGGCAATGAACAAAACTCCCTTACTGAACTTGAGCCAAAAACCCACAGAAAAGATGGTAGCATCAATGCAGACATGGCAAGTGATATGAATAGGTTTCAGACTTAAGAGGAAAATCATGCATGGCAGAGACAGATTCATGATAGAAACTTTGCAAGCTTGTGCAACTCACCACATAGCATTTCAAGGCATAACAAAGCAACCAACAGTAAGAAGACACATTTATGAAGCTAAACATGGCAAGATCATGGTCATAAGGTGCATGGATCACTAGCAAAGCACATGGCAAAAATGCACTTCCTGTTAACAGACTGACATCAATAATATTTAGCAAAACTAGAGCATGGTAATGACAAGCTACAGTACCCCATAAATACTAACAAAGGCATGGATGAAGAGAGCATAACCATATCTTCAAAACATCCTTACTCAACTCCATCAAAATATGCATGGATTCACTAGAGGCAACAAGTTAACATAGCAACCTAATGTAACAGGAAAAGACAGCAGAAAAACTAAGTGGCTGAAATCAGCAACATCAAGTGGCCTACTTGGCATGCTTGTGCTAGTCACCACAGGGCACATAAAAATAAAAGGATTGCACCACAGTAAAGATGGCATGAAGATGCTCCTAAGACATGTTGACATGATGCTCAAAGGACAAACACATAAAATGCTATGAAAAAGACAAATCAGCAACTAAGATGGATTCCGACAGATAACATCATTTAGCACTTTTGCAACGAAGATTAGGGCATCAATATGGACAATAACATGCATGCAAATGACACTAGCATGAAGAGCATCACGAGATGAACAATTCGACATATCATGCACGTGAAACTGAGCTATGAGCAGGAAGTTATGGCAGTCCAAACATGAGCACATATTGTGAGAAATCACGGACTTAGAAGACTTTTGGACCTCAGGAAAAAGTCAACGTGGATGGATCGGGTCGGGGCGATGCGAATCGGGCGCAGGTCCAGGCGGTGAGGGGCTCCGGCGAGTCCGGTGGGCAGCGGAGGCGGCGGATCCGGCCGGCTCCTTGCCGGATCTGGCCGGTGACAGGGGCCGACGACAAGGAGATGAGCGGCGGCGAGCATGGCGCAACGCGGTGGAGGCAGGCGACGGCGGGAGGCGGAGGGGCGGTGCGGGGCTAGCTGCGGAGAGGCGGAGGCGACGCGCAAGGGGCGCGGGTGGCAGCGGATAGGCCGGGAGGGCCCGCCTCGGGCTGGCGGTGGAGGGAGGCGGCGCTGCTGTCATGTTGCGAGCGAATTTGCCACGCGGGCGGCGGTGGACGCGTCCGGTCCGGCGTCGGAGGGGGAAGGTGGAGACTAGGGTTTGCCCTGATTTCGGGGGAGGGGTGTTTTATGGCTAGAGGGAGGTAGGGGAGGAGTTTTG
Organism: Triticum dicoccoides; assembly: GCF_002162155.2. Taxonomy (NCBI): domain Eukaryota; kingdom Viridiplantae; phylum Streptophyta; class Magnoliopsida; order Poales; family Poaceae; genus Triticum; species Triticum dicoccoides. The sequence continues at coordinate 198,786,977 of NC_041392.1, forward strand.
AGGTGCGGTTTTTGCCCACATGATCGTGATCCAACGACAGAGAGCATGGAGGGGGTTTAGATGGGCTAGTGGGCTGTTGTGGTGGGGTGTTGGCCTGCAAAGAGAGAGGGGTTTAGGCGGTTACACGGTTAACCGTTGGGGCATCAAACGACCTCCAAATGGAATGAAATGTGACAGGCGGCCTACCGGTGATGTACCAAGGCCACTCGACAAATCTCATCCCATTCTGGGAATGTTTTTCTCCCGCTCACAAAACGAGATCTGAGAGGTGCAACGGGTGCATGTGTGAGTGTGGGATTCCGAATTGGACAACGGGGAAAATGACTGGATGCATGGGACGAACACAAATGCAAAAGAGATGTACATGATGACATGAGATGAAATGCATGACATGAACAAACTGGAAAACGAGGAAAAAACCCAACCACGGAGGATATAACATATAACATAGCCGGAGATGGCAAGAGTTGGAGTTCAATTATGGAATGTTACATCCGGGACGTTACAACTCTCCACCACTACAAGAGGATCTCGACCCGAGATCTAGGACTGAAAGAACTCCGGATATTCGAATGCAGGCGATCCTCGCGCTCCCAAGTAGCTTCTCGGTTGGAATGGTGAGACCACTTAACTTTCAGAAATTTGATCGACTTGTTGCGAGTTTTTCACTCGGTTTCTTAAAGAATGGCAACGGGATGCTCATGATAAGACAAGTCTTCTTGGAGGTCAATCTCTTCGAAGTTGATAGTGCGCTCGGGTGTCTTGAAGCACTTGCGAAGCTTTGACACGTGAAACACATCATGCACATTTGAGAAATTGGACGGGAGCTCAAGTTTATAGGCGAGGTCGGCTCTTTTGCCAATGATCTTGAAAGGATCCATGTATCTCGGGGCAAGCTTCCGTTTGATACCGAAGCATTGAGTGCCTTTCATTGGAGAGACTCGGAGGTAGACATGGTCTCCGATCTCGAAAGCCAAGTCATGGTGCTTGTTATCATAGTAACTCTTCTGGGCGATTGCGCGGCTTTGAGATTTTCACGGATGACTTTACACATTTCTTCAGCTTCTGTGATCAAGTCGTTGCCAAGAAGTTGGCGTTCACTAGTCTCGGACCAATTGAGAGGAGTACGACACTTTCTGCCATATAGAATTTAAAATGGGGCCTTGCTCGGACTTGCTTGGAAGCTGTTGTTGTAGGAGAACTCGGCATATGGGAGGTAATCTTCCCACTTCATATCGAAAGAGATGCCACAAGCACTGAGCCTATCCTCGAGGATTTGATTGACTCTCTCGACTTGGCCAGTAGTTTGAGGATGGAAAGCCATGCTGAAACGAATGTTGGTGCCCATGGCCTTCTGGGAGGAGTCCCAGAACTTGGAAGTGAAAATGCTTTCGCGGTCTGAAGAGATCAATTGCGGAATTCCGTGCAACAAGACAATTCTGGAGGTCTATAGCTCTGCCAACTGAGCTGCCGTGATAGATTCTTTGATTGGAAGGAAATGAGCCACTTTTGTAAGCTTGTCAATGACAACGAATATAGCATCATTCCCATGCTTGGACTTGGGAAAGCCAGTGACAAAGTCCATTTCGATATGATCAAACTTCCATTCCAAAATAGCAAGAGGTTGGAGGAGACCAGCTGGTCGTTGATGTTTTGCTTTCACCCTTCGACAGACATCACATTCATTCATGAATTGAGCAATCTCTCGCTTCATTTGAGTCCACCAATACGACTGCTTGAGATCATGGTACATCTTCGAACTGCCTGGATGAATAGAAAGAAGAGAATTGTGCACTTCGTTCATTATGACCCTCCTTAGATCACCTTTAGGAACCACAATCCGGTCCTCGAAGAATAAGGTGTCCTTGTCATCTACGTGATAGCACTTGTATTTTGGTAAGCCCTAGGCAACACCATGTTTCACCTTCTTCGCCATGGTATCAAGGAGTTGTGCCTCACGAATTTGGTCTTCCAAAGTTGGAGTGACTCGAAGGTTGGCAAGAAAACCTTGAGGAGCAACTTGGAGGTTGAGCTTGCGGAAAGCTTCACAGAGATCGGGTTGGAAGGGCTTGAGAATTAAGCTATTGCAATAAGCCTTTCTGCTCAAAGCATCTACAATCACATTCACCTTACCTGGAGTGTATTCAATGCTTGGATTGTACTCTTGAATCATTTCGACCCAACGAGTTTGCCAGAGGTTGAGGTTGGGTTGAGAGAAGATATATTTGAGGCTCTTGTGATCGGTGAAAATGTCCACTTGCCTTCCCAACAAGATATTTCTCCATGTTATTAATGCATGGACAACTACCGCCAACTCAAGATCGTGAGTGGGGTACTTCCTTTCATTTGGCTTCAACTGACGAGAAGTATAGGCCACAAATTTCTTCTCTTGCGTTAACACAACATCGAGACCTTGCAACGAGGCAGCACAGAAAACTTCGTATGGCTTGGACTCATCAGGAGGAGTTAGGACAGGAGCTGTGATGAGTTTCTCTTTGAGAGTGTTGAAAGCAACATCACATTTAGGAGTCTAGGAATACTTGACATGCTTCTGAAGGATGTTGGAAAGAGGCTTAGCAATATTTGAGAAATTTTCAACAAATCTTCGGTAATAGCTTGCAAGCCCAAGGAAACTGCGGAGCTACTTGACATTCTGAGGAGGCTCCAAATTCACAATTGCAGAAACCTTCTTCGGATTAATAGCAATGCCCTTGGTGGAGATGATGTGGCCAAGGTAAAGAACTTCATCAAGCCAAAACTCACATTTGGACAACTTTGCATAGAATTGATACTCTCCGAGCTTGTCGAGCACCAATCGCAAATGCTTGGCATGATCCTTCTTATTCTTGGAGAAGACCAAAATATCATCGAGATACACCATGACGAATTCATTGGTGTAGAGGTTGAAGATGAAGTTCATCATGCGATAGAATGTTAGAGGGGCATTGACAAGCCCGAAAGACATGACAATATATTCATAAGAACCAAAGCTTGTTCTGAATGCTGTCTTAGGGATATCTTCTTCACGAATGCGAATCTGATGATAACCCATTTGGAGGTCAAGCTTGGAAAACACCTTTGCACCTTTGAGTTGCTCGAATAGCTCATTGATATTGGGAAGTGAATATTTATTCTTGATTGTCTTCTTGTTCAATGGGCGGTAATCGACGCAAATTTGGTCCGTGCCATCCTTCTTCTTGACAAAAAGAACACCACAACCCCACGGAGATGAACTCGGTCTGATCAGACCCAGACGCTCTTGTTCATCGAGCTATTTCTTCAATTCTTTCAGCTCTTTTGGCCCAAGCTTGTAGGGGCGCTTGCAAACGAGTTCCATACCGGGCTCAAGATCAATAATGACCTCGACTGGCCGGTGAGGAGGCATACCTGGAAGCTCTTCTGGAAACACATCTTGATACTCACAAACAACTGGGATCTGAGAAATAGCATCTAACTCGCCCTTCTCATTCACAGAGAACAACCGAATGGTTTCATCACGAGCGGCATAGATGATCACATCCTCAGAAGGGTGCGTCAATTTAATCTCCCTGGCAGCACAATCAAGAGAAGCCTTGTGCTGAGAAAGCCAATCCATGCCGAGAATGAGTTCAATATCAGAGTCGCCGAGAACAATTGGGGAAGCCAGGAATTTACAATTGCCCATCTTGATGCTTATATCAGGAACTATCAAGCGAGAATTCATGATCTTCCCCAGAGAGACAATGGATAAAGGCTTGGCTAATAACTCAGGCATCAAGTCATGCATCTCATAAAAGGTCTTGATATGAACGAATGCGATGCACTAGTATCAAATAATACTTCTGCCGAAAAAGAGTTAACTGCGAGGTTACCCATGATCTCATCTAAAGAATCCTCTGCTTGAGCTGTATTCATCATGTTCACCTTTGCAAACTTTGGATTATGCTTGACAACTGCATTGCTTGAAGACCTCACAGGAGGAGGAGGCGGAAGGCGCCTCTGGGTGCACTTGTTTGCATAGTGGCCTTTCTGACCACACTTGTTGAAAGTAACCTCTGAGAGCGGGCATTGATAATGAGGAAGAGGAGGACCACCTATCCTTGGAGCCTGAGTCTGAGACTTGTTCTGATAGCCTGGGTTGGGTGGGTGGGAAGATCCACGACCACCTGAGTTCTTCTGCTGGTAGGGCTGACGAAACGGAGGAGGTGGAGGAAGCCAGCACTTCTATTCCTTAGCTGCCACTTGAGAGGAAGAAGACGAGTGAGTTGCATCCCTGATTCTATTCTTTGAAGCCTCACACTTGAGCTGAGCAGCTTCTTGCTTAAGGGCCATGTTGTAGAACTGATCGAACCGAGTAGGCTCGACAAGAACGAGAGCTAACAACAAATCCTCTCTGAGGCCACCCCTGAAGTGATAGATCATGCTCTTTTCATCAGGAACGTCTTGCTTTGCGAAGCGAGCAAGCTTCTGACACTGGATGTTGTATTGATACACGGACATGCTTCCTTGCTTGAGATTGCGGAATTCCTCACGCTTGCTCTCGACAACACTTGTTGGAATGTGATGAGCTCGGAAGTCCTGGCAGAAGTCAGTCTAGGTAATCACTCGACCCCCTCTGGAATCTTTGTACTGTTGATACCAATCACCTACTTGGTCCTTGAGCTGAAAAGAGGTGAACTTTTTTGAGAATTGATGACAGTGAGGTTCCCTCACTGCCTTTTTTATATTAATATGTTAAGAGAAGGGG
>NC_041392.1:198791784-198821395 GCF_002162155.2 Triticum dicoccoides
GGGTTAGAAAGTCCAAAGAGTTACAGATTACATTATAGAGGGGGGGTATAGAGACTAAACTATTACAAGATAATTTACAAGAATCTTTACAGAGAATCGGCAAGGGATAAAATGTAGGGGCCATGCTCCTGCTTTGCTCTATGAACTAGCATGGCAAAGTCCCGTTTGAATCTGTCTCTCTAGGATCCAAACGAGGGCCGAATCCCACGGAAGTGCTTGTCATTTCTCTCCTTCCAGATCCCCCAAGCTGCCACCGCAAAGACTTCGAGGAACATTGGTCGAGCCCATCTAGACTTGGCCTCATGCAATTTCCTGAACCTGCACGGATCACTTGGACATTGTATCCCAAGAGCGTTACAACATCTCTGACTGAAGGGGCAAGTAAAAAAGAGGTGTATAATGTCTTCCTCCGGAGGGTTACAACAGAGCAGACACATGTAATCATCATTTTGGATTCTGTAATGTCTTCTCTTGAGCATGTTTCTAGTGTTCAATCTGTCGGACATTAGCAACCATAAGAAAACTTTCCACTGCATGGTGCATTTGGATTTCCAAATCCACTTGAAGGCGTCATCGACCTGAACTTGGCTGAAGCAATAAGCATAGTATTGTGTGGAACGAAAAACTCCTCCCCTGTGACGCCCCGAGACCGTTGCGCCAGGTGTCTTCCAGTTATTCGCCGACGTTGCCACATCATTTGCTTGCATGTTGCATTTCATCATGTCATCATGTGCATTGCATCATCATGTTTTCAAAACCTGCATCCGTCCGGGTTCCCCCAGTTCCGTCCGTTGTCCGATCTGAGCCCAACCACACTTGCACGCGCCCGCGGCATGTCCGAAATAGTATTTTGTAAGTGGCCGGAAAATGTTCTCGGAATGGGTTGAAAGTTGGCGTGTGGTCTTATTTTAGTGTAGATAGAACGCCTGTCAAGTTTCATCGCATTCGGAGTTCGTTTGATAGCCCAATCGTTAAACTATAGCGGCATTATAGTCGGTCAAATCGTCGGATGTTTTCGGTCTCCGGAAACAGTCGTCGGGCCTCTCTCTCCTCTTCTCTCAGCCTGAGGACTTCTGCACAGTCCGCTATCAACCGTCAGGCCCCGAAACCCTCTCTGCACAGTGCATCGAACCCCTCGCGCGCGCCCGAAAATTGTCCCGAACCAGACCCGGACAGTCGTTACCGCTGGGTCTGGAACAGCCCCAAACATTTACAAAATATCATCCTTTTATTTATTGGACTCCCTAGTCTATTTATTCTCGTCCGTGTGTTTTAGATCAGAAGGTCCAAACTCTCTCCTTTCCCTATATAAATAGTCCACCCACATGCCTATTTGGACAAACCCTAAAACCTAGGGGATGTCCCATCCATTCCGTGTCCGCCGCCGCCACCAACTCACAAGCTACCTCGGGATCCTCTCATTCTCCCCTGCCCAATCCATCGATCCCCACCAACCAGAGCCTCCCATGGCTCCCTTCGAATCCATCCCCTCTTCGATCCACCTCCACCAGCAACATCTCTGATGTTCCCTGCCTAAGCTCCTCACCCCGCCACCAGAGCCCGAGCCGCCACCTCGCCGTTCTTCGTCCTTGCAACCCCCGCGCCCGAACAAGAGGTGCTCGAGCACACTCCCAGGATCCATGGCGCCCCTCCCGTGCGAGTCTCCTCCTTCCGCTACTCCCTGCCTCCCTTCCGCGCCGTGCAACGCCCAAAGAGAGCCAAGCTCATCCCGATCCAGAGCTCCGCCGTGTTCCTCGCGATCCGTCCCCGCCAACGATGGGAAGAAGCACTAGCAGGATCCCACGGCCTCCTTTGACCTCTCCTCGAGCCATCAGGTTCAAGGCCCCGTCCCCCTCTCTTCTTCCTCTACCATTTCCTCTCTCTCACGTCTCTCTCTGCAGGAGACCACCTGCGCCGCGCCGCCAAGCCCATGGAGTCCGCCATGGCCGTCCAAACCTCGCTGTCGCGTCTCACCGTCGTCGTCCTCCTCGACCCCTCCGTCCAGATCCGCTCGGTGCCGCCCCGTTTTGCCGTTCCTCGACGTCCCTGCACCTTCCAGCGCCGCCGCTGCCTCATGCATCGCCGTCTTCTTCCTTGCCAGCAGGCTGTCGCTGTCTCTGTTCTTCTTTCAGGGGACGAGCGCCTCGCGTTGACCAGTCGCCTCGCTCACCCATCGCCCCCTCCTGCTCCTCGCTGGTCGACCGCGACCACGCCTGGACCGCTTCTCGCGCAAGGCCAGCCGCGCCCCTTCAACCATCCAGTCCACCAGATCCGGTCCACCTCACCACCGAACGGGCCGAAGCCCATGGGTGAGGCCACCCCAAGCGCCCCCTCCTTTTTTTTCTTTTCTTACTGCTGGGCCAGTTCAGTTTCGGCCCAGTGGATGTTTTTTTGGTTCTGCGAATTTAGCTAATTTCCACGGATTTGCAGATTTACAAAAAAAAACCTTAGCCTTCATGCATGTAATATCTCATAAACAAAGCATCACATGTAAAAACTTTGTATATGAAACTTGCTTAGTTTTTCATCTAGTTTAATAATATGCAACTTTCATCTATGTTTAAAATGTTTAAAATGTTGTTTGTTTTAATTTGCTTAAATAACTTGCTAAAACGGTTTAAATCATAACTAAATAACCGTAGCTCGGTTTCTAATAAACTTTATATGTAAATGGGGTAGAATTTTGCCTAGTTTAACATGGTGGCATCACTTTGCTTGTTTAACAACTATAAAATTTGGTTTAGGGCAGAACAGCACCAAACCTAATATATACATATGGGGATTTATCGAAATTGTTGTACGTTGCTTCCGGCCTCATTTAAACTTGACTAGATCGGTAGTTTTACTTTGCTTCACCCTCTTGCCATGCTAACAACATTTAATCTTGTTGGGTACATAAACGAGATCGAACTAAATAACTTGAATGTGGTGTTTCGTCAATATGCAATGGAGTTGCATGTTGAGCTCCACTTAATTTGTAGGATTGTTTGTGCATTTTGCCATGCCATGCTTCATTAAACCGGACATGCATCATACTTGTTTGCGCTTCGTGCCATGCTTATGTGGTGGTTGTTTACTATGTTGTTTGCTTCTTTCCGGGTTGCTTCTCGCGTTAGCTTCGGTTTCGTTCCGGAGTTGTGAGGATCCGTTCGACTACGTCCGTTTGTCTTCTTCATGGACTCGTTCTTCTTCCTTGCGGGATTTCAGGCAAGATGACCATACCCTCAAAATCACTTCTATCTTTGCATGCTAGTTGCTCACTCTTTTGCTATGCCTATGCTGCGATACCTACCACTTGCTTATCATGCCTCCCATATTGTTGAACCAAGCCTCTAACCCACCTTGTCCTAGCAAACCATTGTTTGGCTATGTTACCGCTTTGCTCAGCCCCTCTTATAGCGTTGTTAGTTGCAGGTGAAGATTGGAGCTTGTTCCATGTTTGGAACATGGTTATTTTGTTGGGATATCACAATATCTCTTATTTAATTAATGCATCTATATACTTAGTAAAGGGTGGAAGGCTCGGCCTTATGCCTGGTGTTTTGTTCCACTCTTGCCGCCCTAGTTTCCGTCATATCGGTGTTATGTTCCCGGATTTTGCATTCCTTACGCGGTTGGGTTATAATGGGAACCCCTTGACAGTTCGCCTTGAATAAAACTCCTCTAGCATGGCCCAACATTGGTTTTACCATTCGCCACATAGCCTTTTCTTTCCCTTGAGTTCTGCAGACTCGAGGGTCATCTTTATTTTAAACCCCCGGGCCAGTGCTCCTTTGAGTGTTGGTCAACTTGAGCGATGTCCGGAGCTACCAGGGGCAACTCTGGGCTGGCCCACCTGACGTCTTGCTTATCCGGTGTGCCCTGAGAATGAGATATGTGCAGCTCCTATCGGGATTTGTCGGCACATCTGGGTGGCTTTGCTGGTCTTGTTTTACCATTGTCTAAATGTCTTGTAACCGGGATTCTGAGTCTGATCGGGTCTTCCCACTAGAAGGAATATCCTTCATTGACCGTGAGAGCTTGCGATGGGCTAAGTTGGGACACCCCTGCAGGGATTTGAACTTTCGAAAGCCGTGCTCGTGGTTATAGGCAGATGGGAATTTGTTAATGTTCGGTTGTAGAAAACCTGAAGTTGACCTTATTAAAATGCATCAACCGCGTGTGTAGCCGTGATGGTCTCTTCTCGGCGGAGTCCGGGAAGTGAACACGGTGTTGGAGTAATGCTTGACGTAGGTTGTTCTAGGATCACTTCTTGATCATAGATTTCTCGACCGTGCTTTGCCTTCTCTTCTCGCTCTCTTTTGCGAATAGGTTAGCCACCACATATGCTAGTCGCTTGCTGCAGCTCCACCTCATACCTTTTACCCTTCCCATAAGCTTAAATAGTCTTGATCGCGTCGGTGTGAGATTGCTGAGTCCCCGTGACTCACAAATACTTCCAAAACCAGCTTGCAGGTGCCGTTGAACCATGCAGAGATGCAACCAAGCTCAAGGAGGAGCTCGATGAAGATCTTGCCCTTTGTGTTGATTCGTTCTAGTTGATCAGTAGTGGAGCCCAATTGGGGTCGATCGGGGATCTGTGTAGCATTTGGGGTAGTCTTCTTTTATTTCGGTTCCGTAGTCGGACCTTGATTGTATCTGGATGATGTAATGCTTTATTCTTGTAATTGTGTGAAGTGGTGATGTAAGCCAACTATGTATCTTTTCCCTTATGTATTACATGGGTTGTGTGAAGATTACCTCACTTGCGACATTGCTTTCAATGCGGTTATGCCTCTAAGTCGTGCTTCGACACGTGGGAGATATAGCCGCATCGAGGGCGTTACATCCCCCCAGATACAAGACCAAATATCCTTGTCCTCGGTGATGGATACCTCCATAGTATCTGCCTGCAAACCAGCCACCTCTTGCCGTGCCTCATGCGATAATGGAAGGTGAAACACCTCACTCAATCATTGAGAACAAAGCAACTGGCGCACCGGTATGTCTGGATCTATAGAGAATGAGAAGGCTCTCGGGAACCAATCCTGAAAAACCTCATTTTTCCATTTGTCCTTCCAAAAGAGGATCGTTTCACCCATAGCCACATCCGCCTTGGTGATCCCTCGGTAGATATCCGAGAGTTGCATGACATCCCTCCACCAAAACGAGCCACGGGCCTCTGTTGCATGACGTACCTTGCGTGTATAGTAAGCATTCCAGATCAATTTACCAAGGGGACATCAAGTTTGTTATAGAACTTGTGGAGCTGTTTGAGAAGAAGCCCTTGATTTTGGATTTTGAGATCAATGACTCCCAGGCCTCTTTTGTTCTTTGGTCTACACACCATCCCCCATGCTGCCAGAGAGCTACTTTTGTTTCCATCATCCGATTTCCTCACCCAGAGACAAGATGTCGCAGTTTATCAAGGTGTTCAATGATTTTAAGGTTTATCTTGATCGAACACATGGCATATATAGCCAGAGAGGTCACTATAGAATTTAGTAAAGTTAGCTTGGAGCCATAATCCAACAACGACGCCGCAGCCGGAACCCTCCTCTGCACTAACGTGACCAATGACATCAAATCATTTACAGACAGACGCATGGTGCCCATGGGTAAACCAAGATACGTGAACGGCATCTGGCCAATGGAGCAACCAAAGACTGCCGCCAACACCATGGCATTCATATGATCCAGGTTGATAGGTACCAAAGTGGACTTGTTAAAGTTGATCTTGAGACCCACAGATGTTGCGTAATCCATCAAAATTTTCCTCAACACCTGAGCCTGCATGGGGCAAGCGGGGAACACAACGATCGTATCATCAGCGGACTGGATTACAGGGTAGTCCTTATTTGGCGTCGGTATAGGTAGTTGGATCAACCCTGAGTTGTGGGTGTCATTGATCGCCAACTGCAGCAGATCCACTGCGAGAACGAAAATTAGTGGTGATAGAGGATCACCGTGATGAACACCGCAAAGACACTGGAACTGCTTCCCCGGGTTGCCGTTGACCAGCACCGAAGAACAACCAGAGGAAAAAATGCAATTAATCCAGCCCAGCCACTTATCATCAAATCTCATACTGCGCATGATCTCAATCATTGGTTCATGCTGAACCGTGTCGAACGCCTTAGCAAAGTCCAACTTCAGGATACAACACTCACTCCCAGAAGCCTAGCATTGATGGATGTACTCAAAGGCCCAAGCCAAGCAGTCTTGGATCGACCTCCCTTTGACAAAACCATATTGATTGTGATGGATAACCTTAAGAACAATTTTTTGTAGACGATTAGCTAGCAGCTTAGTTATAAGCTTGAGACAACAGTTGAGCAAGGTGATTGGTCTGTAATCATTAGTAGTTTTGGGCGACTGGATCTTCAGGATGAGTGTGATATAACCTCAGTTGAGACTTTGAAGATCTAGAGTACCATCATAGAAATCCTTGCAAAGACTATAAAAATCTTCTTTGACAATATGCCAGCAAGATTTGAGGAAGCAACCATTGAACCCATCGAGGCCCGGTGCTCTATCCGCAGGCATCTCCTGCACCACCTTGTCTATCTCCTCATGCGCGAAGGGTTTAGTCAGCCCATCCAAGCCTTCAACTTTCTTAATAATTCTTGCCAGATCAAATTTCATTTCATAAGGTGTCTTTCTTCCCAGTCTTTCCTTGTATGTTTCAAAGAGCTCCTTCGCTTTACCTGCATGGTCAGAAACAACAGCACCATCCTGAAGTTTGAGAGAGGCGATGGAATTTTTGCGATATCTCTCCGACACCGCCGAGTGGAAAAAATTAGTATTATCACCCCCACATTTGAACCAACGAACTGTGTACCTATTCTTCCAATATTCTTGTTTATAGCCGAGGAGCGTGACCAAATGATCCTTAAGAATTCCCCTGAAGTTTGCTTCAGGTATTGTCAATGCTCACTTATCTTCAATATTATCCAGTTCAAGAAGTGCCCAGTTTGAATTGTCAATACACAAATTCAAGCGATAGATGTTTTTACTCCATTTTTTTAGAGCATACCTCAAGTTTTTTAGCTTCTTGCATAACAATGCAGCTGAGTTGGGTGCATAACAATACTTATCCCATGTTGCCTGAACCAGCTCCAAGAAACCTGGATGTGAAATCCAGAAATTTTCAAACCTAAACACCTTACTTTTGGGGACAGAGGACTCAATGGAGACCACACAAGGAGTATGATCTGAGACTGGCTTGGGGAGTGGCCCCACGGTGGTGTTAGGATAGTTCGACGTCTAGTTCGAGGAAGTGAAGAACCAGTCGGTTTGTTCAAGCAGAGGATCAGTCTGCATATTGCTCCACGTGAACTGTCTGCCCTTAATTGGTAGCTCGGCCAGCGCTTGAGATTGTATAAAATCATTAAACGTTAGCATGTCATTAGCATCCCCTCCAGGTTTATTACGATTATCAGGCGCTCTAATATAATTAATGTCACCGTAGAGAAACCAATCCTCATCATCAGGTATGTCCAAATCAAACAGCCAAGAAGTGAAAGCAGCTCTGGCAGGCCAAGTACATGGCCCATAAACATTAATAAGATTCCACTTGTTGGCATTTTGCAGAGAAGTAAACTGAATACCCAAAGCAAAAGATTCTCAACATATCACAGTGCCATTAAACATCAAACTATCCCATAGCACAATACCAACAGAGGCCCCCTAAGAGGGCACCACTTCAAATTTATCAAACTTTTTAGGACAGAAAAGTGTAACAAAAGCAACATCAAAAGCAGCACGCTTGGTTTCTTGTAGACAAATTACTGAACATCCACTACTACTAATAGCATTACACAAAGCTTGTTTTTGCTCGGAGTTGATCCCTCGGATGTTCTAGCACAGCACTTTCCACGCCTTAAACTGCATCAGGATCCACGGTGTCGCTCTTCTGCCCAGCTTGAGAAGAGAGCAGCTTCCGCTTACTTAACTGACTCGGATGCAAACCACACATATTAGTGCCAATGGATTGGATAGCTAGTATGGAGGTGGGAGGTGGAATAACGTGAGATACCTTTTCAGGCCCACCAGCAGAAGAGGAGCAAGGAACAAAAGGATCTTTCCTAGGCTTGACCTTGGATGTCCCAGCTCTCTTGTCAGAAACAGGTGGCACCCTGAACCCATCGTACTTGTTTGTACGAGCACTTCTATGGAGGAGGACAGTGTCCACATGGGCAGTTTCACTTTGCATCAACTAATATGCATGAGCTAATCATCGGTGTCCATGGCCTCGGCACAAGCGCTGAAAGACTTTGGCTGACTTGCAAGAAACTGGTTGAGGGTAGCAAACTGAGGCTGATTGTTGAATTGCCCTTGGCATTGATTTCCTTGGTTGCCTTGGCCTTGGTTGCGCTCTTGCAAGAGCTGCAAAAGCATCTGGGTATTGGCGTTGGTGGCCGCCATCACAGCTTGCCATGCCTCCGGAGGCGGAGCAGGAGGCGGAGGGTTTGATTGCTCTCCATCAGCACGTTGCGGATACAGACGCGTCGGGGGAGCCATATTGAAGAGGGTGACATCCGTTAGAACCATGATAGACAAGCTGAATCCACAAACAGATATGTGCAAAGAAGTCTTCACAATAAACATTCGAACAGAGATTGAATGAATGAATTCCAAAGTTAACATTACACGACCATTAAGGTGAGAAGCCACTTAGACAAAGGTTGATGAATGAAACAACAAGGTACGACTGGAACAAATAAATGGTAAGGATCACCCAATCCCATACCAATTATCTGTCAAAAGAATAACTAAGAGCTACTTGAATTCCCACCTATTACCTCCCGAAACTTTCTGGTTATGCAATCTGGTGTTGGGGATATAGGGAGGCGTAATATATATATCACACAACTAACAAGCCCTACGCTCCACTGTATCCATCCGTCAACACATAACCAACAAAACTCCGAAAATCGTGTACCTCGACCTTCGAAAAGCATCCGTTATACTAGTTGTGGCAATACTCCCGAACTCCCTCCCCACTACTAGGTGGCGTCGAGGTTATCTCACCACTAACTGCATAAAAGAGATTTTCGATGTCGGTGAGCTCATGTATTCTAGAACTGCAACGATAAAATTGTGACGACAACACCTCGGAGCTCAACTCCCTGGGACACAGCCACAACCCCTAAATGTCAAGAGGCACCAAGAACAATGTTCTCGTCACAAGAATATCGAAACGATCCCAAGATACCTGCGTGATCCTAATTTTTTTAGTGAAAATGAGGAGAGGAAAGTCAACATCTACGTCAGGCATCCTTACCAGAGCGATGAAGGGGGCTGAGGAGTAAAAAGAATCCTACTCTTCAATATATATAATCCTAAGACTCAAAACAGTTTTGTCCTAGACTCAACAATGTCAGCGGTTCGATCAAGCAGGGGGCTCCTAAGTTAGGATGGCTCTAATTACCAACTTGTAACGCCCAAGATGCGGTTATATCTCCCACGTGTCGAGGCACGACTTAGAGGCATAACCGCATTTTGGTATGATCGCAAGAAGGGTCATGTTCACACAATCCCATGTAAATGAGCAAGGAAGTAAATAGTTGGCTTACAATCGCCATGTCACACAATGATCAAATTATTCATACATCAAACAGAGTACACACAAGGTCCGACTACGGACGGATCCAAATGAAAAGAAGACAACCCCCATGCTAAGTCCCGTTCGTCCCTACTAGGCACCACTACTGATCATCCGGAAAGGAAACGTAGTAGCAACCAAGGTCTTCGTCGAACTACCACTTGAGCTCGGTGGCATCACCTGCATTTGTATCATCGGCACCTGCAACTGTTTTGTAGTATCTCTGAGTCACGAGGACTCAGCAATCTCAAAGCCCACGAGATCAAGACTATTTAAGCTTAAATGTAGGATGTGGTTATAAGGTGGAGTTGCAGCAAGCACTAAGCAAATATGGTGGCTAACATACGAGTACAAGAGTAAGATGAGAAACTATGCAACGAACGCAGAGCTGGAAGTGATCAAGAAGTGATCCTGAGCTACTTACGTCCAAACATAACCCCACTGTGTTCTCTTCCCGAACCTCGTCGACCATCACGGTTACACACACGGTTGGTGTATTTTAATTAAGCCAAGTGTCAAGTTCTTTACAACCAGATATTAACAAATTCTCATCTGTCACATAATCGCGGGCATGGCTCTTGAAAGTTTAAACCCTGTAGGGGTGTCCCAACTTAGCCCATGACAAGCTCACGATCTGTGGAGACAATCCTCCATCGCGGGACACCCCGAGTATTCTCGGAATCCCGGTGCACAAGCTCTTCCAAGAAAGGAAAACTATCCCAAGGAGATCTCTCGGTGAGTCAGACCCGTGCCAGAGCCGCGCGCTCTCCATCTACGGACTCACCCGTCTATGCTAAGTGGACGGTAGCCAAAATACCTCGAGTTTCCCCGAGGCGGCAGCGCCGACTGCTGGGTAGGTGGACCAACACTCATGAGGAGCACTGGCCCGGAGGGTTGATTAAGAATCCTTGGGTTAATTACTCCCTATGCAAATTTTAGTTATTATTAGGCAAATGGTAAAACAAATGTTGGATCTCCTCGGGAAAAGCTTTACTTTAGGCGAAGAGACAAGGGGGCCCATAACACCCCGACTGTGTTAGGAATGCAAAATTCAAGGAACATAACACAAGTATGATGGAAACTAAGGCGGTAAGAGTGGAACAAAACACCGAGCAAAAGGCCAAGCCTTCCACCCTTTGCCAAGTATATAGATGCATTAATTAAATAAGATATATTGTGATATCCCAACATATCCATGTTCCAACATGGAACAACCTGCACTACACCTATAACTCGCAATGCTATAACAGGGGCTGAGCAAAAGCGGTAACCTAGCCAAACAGCGGTTTGCTAGGAAGGTGGATTAGAGACTTGACATGGCAATATGGGAGGCTTGAAAAACAAGTGATAGGTAGCGCGATATAGCCATAGAACGAACAACTAGCAAGCAAAGATAGAAGTGATATCGGGGATAATGATCATCTTGCCTGCAAAGTTCTCAGGGTTGTCGAAAGCTTGCTCCTCGTAAACGTACTCGACAGGATCCTCATTCACAAACTCGTCTCCCGGCTCTACACAAAGCAAGAACACAAGCAAGGGAACAATAATCAATCACGGTGCAATGCACAAGCAACATGATGCACGACATGGCATGGGATGCAATATATGATGTGCAATGCATATGGGTACTCCGGAAGGGAAAAGATGAATGTGATGCCAACTTGGCAAACCAAGCATGCCACTGGATAGGTTGAGAGATTTCAGTCAAAATCGATATGAAGATCACCAAAAACAGATGCACGGTTTGCAAATGACGAGCAAAACAAGAACAATGCAAAACTGCGCTTAACAACAACATAGTACTTAAGATGCATCATGAAAATGTGCTACAGCACTCCAACATAAAAACAAAACACATGGCAATGAAGTACAGGTGAAGCTCTACAAATCATGAACACTGATTTTATGCTAGAACTCACTAGAACAAGTCTAAAACAGCATGGCAAAAATGCAAATGACAACAAATTTACTGATCATGGCAGAAACAACATCAGGTAGCAATGTTTAGAGCTAGTAAACTACAAGCTACAGGAACATATCATGGCAAACTTGAGCATGGCATGCTAGTACTAAAGGCAATGAACAAAACACCCTTACTGAACTTGAGCCAAAAACCCACAGAAAAGATGGTAGCATCAATGCAAACATGGCAAGTGATATGAACAGGTTCCAGACTTAAGAACAAAATCATGCATGGCAGAGACAGATTCTTGATAGCAACTTTGCAAGCTTGTGCAACTCACCACATAGCATTTCAAGGCATAACAAAGCAACCAACAGTAAGAAGACACATTTAGGAAGCTAAACATGGCAAGATCATGGTCATAGGGTGCATGGATCACTAGCAAAACACATGGCAAAATGCACTTCCTCTTAACAGACTGACAACAGTAATATTTAGCAAAACTAGAGCATGGTAATGACAAGCTATAGTACGCCATAATTACCAACAATGGCATGGATAAATAGAGCATAACCATATCTTCAAAATATCCTTACTGAACTCCATCAAAATATGCATGGGTTCACTAGAGGCAACAAGTTAACATAGCAACCTAATGTAACAGGAAAAGACTTGGCAAAAAAACTAAGTGGCTGAAGTCAGCAACATCAAGTGGCCTACTTGGCATGCTTGTGCTAGTCACCATATGACACATAAAAATACAAGGATTGCACCACAGTAAAGATGGCATGAAGATGCTCCTAAGACATGTTAACATGATGCTCAAAGGACAAACACACAAAATGCTATGAAAAAGACAAATCCGCATGTTATGATGGATTCCAGCAGATAACATCATTTAGCACTTTTCAACAAAGATTAGGGCATCAATATGGACAGTAACATGCATGCAAATGACACTAGCATGAAGAGCATCACGAGATGAACATTTCGACATATCATGCATGTGAAACGAAGCTATGAGTAGGAAGTTATGGCAGCCCAAACATGAGCACATATTGTGAGAAATCAGGGACTTAGAAGATTTTGGACCTCTGGAAAAAGTCAACGTAGACGGATCGGGTCGAGGCGAAGTGAATTGGGCGCTGGTCCGGGCGGTGAGGGGCTCCGGTGAGCCAGCGTGGACTCCGGCGAGTCCGATGGGCGGCGGAGGCAACGGATCTGGCCGGCTCCTCGCCGGATCTGGCCGGTGACGGGCGCCGCCGACGGGGAAACGAGTGGCGGCGAGCGCGGCGCAAGGCAGCGGAGGCGGGCGGCGGCTCGGCGGCGGAAGGCAGAGGGGCGGCTTGGGATGAGCGGCAAGCGGCGGACGAGCGGCGACGGCGCGTGCGGGGCGCGTGGGGCGGCGGATAGGCCGGGTGGGCCCGCCCCGGGCCGCTCAGGCCAGCGGTGGAGGCAGGCGGCGCTGCTCACGTGGCGCGAGCGGATTCGCCATGCGGGTGGCGGCGGACGTCTCCGGTCCGGCGGACACGTCCGGCGGCGGAGGGGGAAGGTGGAGACTAGGGTTTGCCCTGATTTTGGGGGAGGGGTGTTTTATAGCTAGAGGGAGCTAGGAGAGGAGTTTTGAGGTGCGGTTTTCGCCCACACGATTGTGATCCAATGACGGAGAGCATGGAGGGGGTTTAGATGGGCTAGTGGGTTGTTGTGGTGGGGTGTCGGGCTGCAAAGAGAGAGGGGTTTCGACGGTTACATGGTTAACCGTTGGGGCATCAAACGACCTCCAAATGGAACAAAATTTGACAGGCGGCCTACCAGTGATGTACCAAGGACACTCGAAAAATCTCGGGCCATTCCGAAAATGTTTTTCTCCCTCTCACGAAACAAGATCTGAGAGGTGCAACGCGTGCATGTGTGAGTGTCGGATTCTGAAACGAATAATGGGGAATATGACTGGATGCATGATACGAACACAAATGCAAAAGAGATACACATGATGACATGAGATGAAATGCATGCCATGAACAAAATGCAAAACGAGGACAAAACCCAACCACGGAGGATATAACATATAACATAGCCGGACATGGCAAGAGTTGGAGTTACAATTATGGAATGTTACGTCGGGAATGTTACACTAGGTTCGGGCCCTCTTAATGGGGGTAAAACCCTACGTCCTGCTTGATTGTATTTGATGAGTATGGGGGTTACAAGAGTTGATCTACCTCGAGATCATAATGGCTAAACCCTAGTTTCCTAGCCTATGAGAATTCGGATAGTCTCTACAAACTAAACCCTCTGGTTTATATACACACTGGAGGGGCATAGGGTTGTACAGAGTCGGTTGGTGGGGGAAGGAAATAGCATATCCAGACACCAATCTGGCCATCCACGCATAGAGGACTCCTACCCAGACACAGGGGGGAGGTCTTCTTCTTGTATCTTCACGACCCATCAGTCTGGCCCATATCGAATAACCCGGACACTCGAGGAGCCCTTAATCCAAGACTCCCTCAACGGACGCGGGCACACGCAGCAGGGCGTGCATGAGGTGCAGCCAGGGCACGGCCAACAGTGACCATGGGTGCGTGGCAGGGCGCGCGGGCGTGGCCAGGAGCCCGCAGAGTGGAGCTCGAGGCATGGCAGTGGGGCGGTTGTTTACGGCGATGCAATCAAGGGGAAACAGGGGAACGGGGAGAGGAGCTCACTGCGGTTCCAGAGCGAGTTCGAGGAGGCTGGGATTGTAGCGACGGCGATGAATTCGTCGATGGCGTCGCGGTGACCGGAGGATGAAGACGATGTCGATCCCTGCGCTGTGGTGATCTCCTGCTCAAGCTGCTCCTCGGAGTCGATGTAGATGAAGCACACGCAGCTCCTGGCAAGGCCTCAGTCGACGAGGTGGGCGATGACCACGGGGACGACGACAACACGACATTCGTGGCGTCGGGTGTCTACAATAGTGAGACGAACGAGTGGGGGATAGGGGATTAGAAGCTAGGGTTTGATCAAGGGCGTCCAACACTGCTTTTATCCTCCCCACGATGCAGCTAAGGCGCAAGTGTCGGCCATCCACGGCATGGCCGACGTGGATGTGCACCATGCCTTGCCTCCTGTACAAAGAGGAAGGAGATAGGAGGTGGGCTGGGCTAGCTAATGGTCTTTTGGGCCTCAAGTGCACAGTAGTAAAACTCCTTTATTTATTTTTCTTTTATGTTTTAGTTTTTGTTCCTGTTTTATATTTTCTGTTTTATTCTTTTACAGCACCAATTTTGCATTTTATTTAGCCAACAAATGACTTTTGCAAAATATGGGACTTGGCCATATATTTACTTTGCATTATTTGGCACTGCCACAGAAGGTTTGAAAAATATTTGAAGGTGTCTGAATTTTGCATAAATGAAAAAGTGTTTAAATATGTCGATTTGGTACTGTTTTAGTTGCTAGAGCCCAATTAAGCAAATAACTTACATTGTTTTCCTTAACAAATAATTGTTATGGAAGATTTGCTAAATGATGGATTATTTTGCAACCATGTTTGTGAAACTTGAAATTTCACTTGCAATTTGAATTTTGAATTTGACTTTGATTTTTATCGAATGGCAATTTGGCTTAGCAAACATGGTGACAAGGCATCATTAGCATGAGATCACTGTAGCATGACACTAGGGCATTACAACGAACATGGTAAAATTTTGACAATCGTACGACTACGGAACAAAAACTAAAGATAAAAAGTAATATATTTTGGACTCATTCCCCCAAGCTTAGAGTTTTGCTCGTCTGAGCAAATCCCACAGCTTGAAGAACAAGGTCGTCAAGTACATGAGGTGTGGGTAAATGTAAACGAAAGAGTCTATTGCATCAAATGAATGTTCACATTAGACACATAATCATGATGAATGCTAGTGCATCTTTACCACCAACATAATTATGAAGGGTTCCATACCTTTAGTGATCAATTCATTAGCAGAAGTTTAACAACTTCCATGCAATAAGTCATCTGTGCTTCAGTTGAGCAAGTTGCGAGGGGCTCTCATTTCTTTCAACCAGCGTTTATATGCTTGTTTTCTTCTAAATCATGTGCTTTTATTTTTCACCTTCTCTTGGGTAGCAGGCTTGTTTGCTCATGTCACAATCATATGATGTTTAATTTATGTCCAGTAAGCTAAGAATGCTTAGCGAAATGAATGAAAAAAAGACCTCTCAAATTTTAATGATCATACTTAATTAGCATTTGAGAGTTCAACCTTTCTCGCTTGTTGCTCTTGCTAATTTGTTTTATTTGGGAACATGTCTCAAAGAACTATTACTTATTTTTGCCTAACATTCTCATGAGAATACTGAAACAAAGATGATCTATTTCATACAGTTGCTAACTATCACTAATCAATCGTCTCTTAATATGTGGAAGACTTACTATTATCTCTAGGTAGAAATGTAGTAGCACCCAAGTTTAATCTTGCACCTAATATAATTATTGTGAGGATGCAATAAAACTTTGCATCTTAAATATCCACTAGTCATTGGAATAAGGGAAAAATATTTTTCGTCTCTTAATTTTTTTCAAAGTATAGAAATGGTCTTTTAACTTCAAAACCAGCAAATTTTAGTCCCTCAACTTCTCAAACCGGATAACTTTAGTTCCTCGTACCGCTCTGAGTTGTTTGATTGATGATGTGGCATGGTTTTCGTTGGCATTTTATCAAACCCTTGTCGTGCGCTTGCCACATTTTCAGACGGTGGCGGCGAGGGCCGCACAGCAGTCAGCAGGGCTATGGCGTCCCCTTCTTCCACGTCAAGGCCACACCCAACTTCGTGGTGCCTCTGAGGAGCGGCTTTGTGCAGCAGGCGAAAAGGATATGCGTTGCAGGTTGCGGCCATCGCCCGTCGAGGGTCACCGGCGCGTCCTGGGGCAAGCGGAGGATGTCCACGGGCGACCTCGTGCACGGCCCTACCGGCTGCTGCTGCACGAATCCATGTCCAGGCTCGACTCCGTCACTGTCGAGGCTACTCAAGGACATGGCCACCGTGCACCGGAAACCAATCAGGTGCTTGTCGCCGGGCGTACGCGACTGAGGCACGAGCTCCTCTCCGGGCGAGAGTCAAGGCGTGCCGGACAACGGCCACAGCGACTAAAACAGTCCAACCATCCACGACCGACTCCGCTACGCCGGCGGGTCGCTTAAGTGTGTTGCTTGTGTGCGTTTTCCAATCCGGCGAAAATCCATCTACGGAGTAGTACGTACCTAGCTAGTCTCCTGTGAATCGATCCAGCAGCTCTGCTGTGCGTGTGTTATCTTCCGGTGGAACCCAAGCCAGCTTCGGTACGTACATACCCATAGGCGATCTCGGAGCAGCACGCCTGAGCCCAGCCAGTGCTTCCTCACGAGCTGCCGAGGAGTGCTGCTGTAGCAACGCCCTCTGGTCGGCACCCGTTGCCGCGAGTTCCTACGGGAGCAGTGGCTCGATGACGATGGCCACGGTGAGTTTGTGGATATGTATGTGGCGGTCAAACCTGTGTGCATTGGCCGTCAAGCTTATGCAACATGTTTAGTTTTAGTTAAAACCGTGTCCACGTGAGCACCAAATCACTATAAGCGGTAAGAAAGACTAAACTTATCCGATATTAAAAATTGAGGGACTAAGATTTGCTGGTTTTAGAGTTGAAGGATCATTTCTATACTTTGGAAAAAATTAAAGGACAAAAGATATACTTTTCCCTTGGAATAAAGACACCTCCCTTGCTCCTAACTAACTTGATAACTCAATTTTTATTTCACAAGAAAAGATAAAGAAGCTCGAAAAAGCAAAGATAGAAGGTATTATCAGATCGCCCCTAAGCTTACAATGAGGACGGTGGGATCCTAATACCTAGTTTTTCTCTAACTCAACGGGTGCTTCTTCATGTTGCATGCAAGAGCAATACACTGGAAGCGATATTTCATCTCTAACATTTCTTTTTATTGCTCAGAGACCATCTTTAGAAGGAAATTAGGCCTTGTTTGGTTCATAAGTCTTAGGACTTTTTTTAGTCCCAACTTATAAGTCACAAGTCCCTAAAAAGTCTCTACTTGTTTGGTTCCTGGGACTTATAAGTCCCTATAAGACCATATTACAATTATAAGTCCCTATAAGACTCTGTCTTATTTCATAAGTTTCAAATGCCCACTTTAAATCCCTATAAGTCCCTCCTGTTTGGTTTAGATGAGACTTATAGGGACCTTTTTAAGTCCCTAAATCAATAAGTCCATGAAAACAAACACCCTCTCAGTCTCTGCGGTCTGAAATGTGCTTTTAAATTGATTGCAGGACACGAGAGCAAAGCGCCGCTCCAGCCCCTCCTAGCCTAGCGCCGCTGGCCGCTCCAGCCGCGGCGGCCACGCCTCCCCCTGCCCGCCGGACAGTAGCCTTCCTCCAAGCCTCGATGCGCTCCCCGGGTCCGGCCTCTCCGGCGCCCACGGAGCAGGTTGACAGGGCCTCGTCCGAGGATGAGGTGGGCGGATCTGTAGCTGGATCCCCATCTCACGTCTCTGAATCGCAGCTTTCCCTGAATCCTACGCCCGTCATGTCGCCAGATTCGGTGGAGGCGGCCCGGGGCTCGGCAACCCGCTCATCTCCAGATCTGGTAGTCCACGCGAGCTCCCCTCCTGTCTGCGCCCGGCCCGGTCGGAGGGGGGTGCCCGCCTCAAATCCATCATTGTGGTGCCGGATCTTAATGGCGGCTCCCCTAGCGCGTCATCCTCAGATCCGCTGGATTCTTGCCTGCGCTCCATAGTTATCCCCCCCAGCTGCGGCTCCATCAGCCTAAATCCCGCCACCGCTTGAGGAAGGTTGCACGCAGGCGAGGTCCCGCAAAAGCAAGCGAAACACTCTCAATCTGCTGGGTAACGGGGCTCCCCGTCCTCCGCCTTTAATGCGCCCGCACCGCCCAAGTGAGGATGCAGCTACATCGAGGCAGGCGTTCTTAAGGCGCTACAAGGGCCTCTGCCTGCGCTGGCTGAGCTCGGAGCATCGCCGTATAGACTGCAGATATCCAACGCACTGCCTCACCTGCCGCCTCCCTGGCCACCAAGCCCGTCGGTGCCCTCAGAGCAAGACCGGGCCCTCTGCCAACCGCCGGCGGCGGCGCTGAGCGTTGACACGTCTCCAACGTAGCTATAATTTTTTATTGTTCCATGTTATTATATTATCATTCTTGAATGTTTTATAATCATTTTATATCATATTTGATACTAACCTATTGAAATAGTGCCAAGTGCCTGTTGTTGTTTTTTGCTTGCTTTTTACATCGCAGGAAATCAATACCATACGCAGCGAAACTTTTTGTGGATTTTTTATGGACCAGAAGACACCCAATGGGCCGGAGAAGCACCTAGGGGGTGCCCTGAGGGGGGCACAACCCAACAGGGTGGGCCTAGGCCCCAAGGCATGCCCAGGTGGGTTGTGCCCACCTCGGTGGCCTCCTGCACTGCCTCTTTGCTCTATAAATACCCCCAATATTTCGGAAACCCTAGGGGAGTCGACGAAAATCAATTTCAGCCGCCGCAAGTTCCAGAAACACCAGATCCAATCTAGACACCATCACGGAGGGGTTCATCATCCTCATTGGTGCCTCTCCGATGATGCGTGAGTAGTCTTTTGTAGACCTTCGGGTCCGTAGTTAGTAGCTAGATGGCTTCCTCACTCTCGTTTAATTCTCAATACAATGATCTCTTGGAGATCCATATGATGTAACACTTTTTGCGGTGTGTTTGTTGGGATCCGATGAACATTGAGTTTATGATCAGATCTATGTTTTTATCCATGAAAGTTATTTGAGTCTTTTGATCTCTTATATGCATGATTGCTTATAGTCTCGTAATTCTTCTCTGATATTGGGTTTTGTTTGGCCAACTTGATCTATTTATCTTGCAATGGGAAGAGGTGCTTTGTGATGGGTTCGATCTTACGGTGCTTGATCTTAATGACAGAAGGGGAACCGACACGTATGTATGTTGCTATTAAGGATAACAAGATGGGGTCTATTTCTCCATAAATAGATCTTGTCTACATCATGTCATCGTTCTTATTGCATTATTCCGTTTCTCCATGAACTTAATACACTAGATGCATGCTGGATAGCGGTCGATGTGTGGAGTAATAGTAGTAGATGCAGGCAGGAGTCAGTATACTAATTTTGGACGTGATGCCTATATAATGATCATTGCCTGGATATCATCATGTTTATTTGAAGTTCTATCAATTGCCCAACAGTAATTCATTTACCCACTGTTTGCTATTTTTCTCGAGAGAAGCCACTAGTGAAACCTACGGCCCCCGGGTATCTTCTGTATTATATTTGCCTTCATGGTCTATTTTTATTTGCTTTTATTTTCAGATCTATTAATCCAAAAAACCCAAAATATCTCGCAGCATTTTATTTGCTTTTATTTGCATTTATCAATCTACTACAATTTTTATCTCGTCTACTTGTCAATTTCTGGCACCGTTACCCGAAAAGGATTGACAACCCCTTTAATACGTCGGGTTGCAAGTATTTGTTCTTTGTCTGCGGGAGCTGTTTACGTGGTGTAGCTTCTCATCTTTAATACTTCTTGATCACTTGTAGCTTCACGACAGTTACGTAGCTTCTCATCTTACTATTATTTGTGTATGTTAGCCACCATAATTGCTTAGCACTTGCTGCAACTCCACCTCATTACCTCATCCTACCCATAAGCTTAAATAGTCTTGATCTCGAGGGTGTGAGATTGCTAAGTCCTCGTGACTCACAGATACTTCCAAAAACAGTTGCAGGTGCCGATGATACTAGTGCAGGTGATGCTACCGAACTCAAGTGGGAGTTCGACGAGGACCTTGGTCGTTATTACGTGTCGTTTCCTGATGATCAGTAGTGGTGCCCAGTTGGGACGATCGGGGATCTAGTAGTTGGGTTATCTTCTTTTTCATTTGGTTGTCCGTAGTCGGACTATGAGTGTATTCTGATGATGTATGACTTATTTGAATATTGTGTGATGTGGCGAGTGTAATCCAACTCTATTTATCCCTTTCTCGTTCATTACATGGGATGTTGTGTAGATGACCCTTCTTACGACAAAACCACTATGCGGATATGCCTATAAGTCGTGCCTCGACATGTGGGAGCTATAGCCGCATCGTGGGCGTTACAAGTTGGTAATCAGAGCCATCCCCGACTTAGGAGCCCCCTGCTTGATCGCATTGCTGACGTCATTGAGTCTAGAACAAAATGTTTTGAGTCTTAGGATTATATATATCAGAGAGTAGGATTCTTTTTACTCCTCAGTCCCTTTGTCGCTCTATTGAAGCCTCCTGACGTAGATGTTTTGACTTTCCTCTCCTCAAATTTCACTAAAACATTTTAGAATCACGCGGTTATCTTGGAATCATTCCGTTATTCTTGGGACGAGAATATTGTTCTTGGTGCCTCCTGACATTTAGGTGTTGTGGCAGTGTCCCGGGGAGTTGAGCTCCGAGGTGTTGTCGTCACAATTTTATCAGTGTAGTTCTGGAATACCTGAGTTCGCCGACATCGAAAATCTCTTTTATGCAGTTGTTGGTGAGATATCCTCGACGCCACCCAGTACTGGGGCGGGAGTTCAGGAGTATTGCCATAACTCGTATAACGGATGCTTTTCGAAGGTTGAGGTACATGATTTCCGAAGGTTTCTTGGTTATGTGTTGACGGATGGATACAGTTGGAGCGTAGGGCGTGTTAGTTGTGTGATATATATTGTGCCTCCATGTATGCCCAACACCTGATTACACAACGAGAAAGTTTCGAGAGTTTATAGGTGGGAATTCAAGTAGCTCTAGTATTTCTTCCCGCGGATATTTGATTTGTGATTGGGTAATTCTTACCACTTATCTGTTCCAGCCGTACCTTGTTGTTTCATTCATCAACCTTTATCTAAGTGGCTTCTCACATTAATGGACGTGTGATGTTAACTTTGGAATTCATTCATTTATTCTTGTTCAGATGTTTATTGTGAAGACTATATGTTGCAATTTCTATCTATTGATTGAGCTTGTCTATCTGTCTATCAGGATTCTAGCGGATGTCACCCTTTTCAGGATGGCTCCTCCAATGCTTCTGAATCTGGAATGCAATGATGGGAGTCAAGCGAACCCTCCACCTCTGGAGGCATGGCAATCTGTCATGGCAGCCACCAACTCCAATGCCCAGATGCTTTTGCAACTCTTGCAAGAGCGCAACCATGGTCAAGGCAACCAAGGAAATCAAGGCCAAGGGAATTTCAACACTCAGCCTCAATTTGCTACCCTTAACCAGTTTCTTGCAAATCAGTCAAAGTCTTTCATCTACTGTGCCGAGGCCACAGACGCCGATGATTGGCTCGTGGACACCAACAAGCATTTTGAATGTAGCAATGTCAGGCCCGAGGACTACGTCAAGTTTGCTTCATTTCAACTCAAGGACCAAGCTGCTGATTGGTATCAACAATAGAAAGACTCCAGAGGAGGTCGTGTGATTACCTGGGATGATTTCTGCCAAGATTTCAAAGCTCATCATATTCCAACAAGTATTGTTGAGAGCAAGCGTGAGGAGTTCCGCAATCTCAAGCAAAGAAGCATGTCTGTGTACCAATACATCCAGTTTCAGAAACTTGCTCGCTTCGCAAGCCAGGATGTTCCTGATGAAAAGAGCATGATCTATCACTTCAAAGGTGGCCTCAAAGAAGATCTGCAGTTAGCTCTCGTGCTTCTTGAGCCTACTAAGTTTGATCAATTCTATAACATTTCCCTCAAGCAAGAAGGTGCTCAGCTCAAGTGTTAGGCTTCTAAGAAGAGAATCAAGGATGCAATTCAGTCTTCTTCTTCCTCACAAGTGGCAGCTAAGCAATAGAAGTTCTGGCTTCCTCCTCCTCCGTTTCATCAGCCCTACCAGCAAAAGAACAAAGGTGGCCATGGATCTTCTCACCCACCCAAACCAGCCTATCAAAACAAATCTAAGACTCAAGATCCATGGTCAAGTGCTCCTTATCATCATCCGCTCTCAGAGGTGACTTGCAACAAGTGTCAGCAGAAAGGTCACTATGCGAACAAGTGCTTCAACCAAAGGCGCCTTCCGCCTCCTCCTCCTGTGAGATCTTTAAGCAATGCAGTGGTCAAGCATAATCCCAAGCATGCAAAGGTGAACTTGTTGAATGCAGCTCAAGCAGAGGAATCTATTGATGTGATAATAGAATCTCTCAGTTAATGACATTCCTGCAAAAAATTTATTCGATACTGGTGCATCGCTTTCTTTCATTTCAAGACCTTTTGTTGCCAAGCATGAGTTTGTGACGGAAAAGATTCCTATCCCGTTGAAGATTGTGTCCCCGGGTAAGCAAATGACATCTAATAATTGCGTCCCGGATGTTTCTATCAATATGGGCAACTATAAATTTTTGTCTAAACCAATTGTTCTTGGAAACTCTGATATTGATCTAATTCTCGGCATGGACTGGCTTTCTAAGCACAAGGCTCAACTTGATTGTGCTGCCTGGGAGATTCAGTTGACACACTCTTCTGATGATGTGATCATCTATGCCGCTCGGGACGAAACCATTCGATTGTTTTCTCTCAATGAGAAGGGCGAGTTAGATGTAATCTCTCAGATTCCAGTCATTTGTGAGTACCAAGACGTCTTTCCAGAAGAGCTTCCAGGAATGCCTCCTCACTGGCCAGTTGAATTCGTTATCGATCTTGAGCCTGGTACTGAACCCGTTTGCAAGCGTCCATACAAGCTTGGACCAAAGGAGTTGAAGGAATTGAAGAAACAGCTCGATGAAACAAGAGCGTCTGGGTTTGATCAGACCGAGTTCATCTCCGTGGGGTTGTGGTGTTCTTTTTGTCCAGAAGAAGGATGGCACGGACCGACTTTCTGTCGATTACCATCCATTGAACAAGAAGACAATTAAGAACAAGTATCCACTTCCCAACATCAATGAGCTATTCTAGCAACTTAAAGGTTCTAAAGTATTCTCCAATCTTGACCTCCGTATGGGTTATCATCAGATTCAAATTCGTGAACAAGATATTCCCAAGACAGCATTCAGAACAAGCTTTGGTTCTTATGAATATGCTTTCATGTCCTTCGGTCTTGTCAATGCTCCTCCAACGTTCTCTCGCATGATGAACTTCATCTTCAACCCCTACACAAATGAATTTGTCCTGGTGTATCTTGATGATATCTTGATCTTCTCCAAGAATAAGAAGGATCATGCCAAGCATTTGAGATTGGTGCTCGACAAGCTCAGAGAGTATCAATTCTATGCGAAGTTTTCCAAATGTGAGTTTTGGCTTGATGAAGTTATTTATCTTGATCATATCATCTCCTCCAAGGGCACTGCTGTTAATCCGGAGAAGGTTTCTGCAATTCTGAACTGGGAACCTCCTTAGAATGTCAAGCAGCTCCGCAGTTTTGTTGGACTTGTAAGCTATTGCCGAAGATTCGTTGAGAATTTCTCTAAGATTGCAAAGCCTCTTTCCAACCTCCTCCAGAAGCATGTCAAGTGTGTATGGACTCCTGAGTGTGACGTTGCTTTCAACACTCTAAAAGAGAAGCTTGTCTCAGCTCCTCTCTTGACTCCTCCTGATGAATCCAAGCCATTCGAAGTTTTCTGTGATGCCTCTTTGTAAGGTCTCGGCGCTGTGTTAATGCAAGAGAAGAAAGTTGTGGCTTACACCTCTCATCAGTTGAAGCCCAACGAAAGGAACTACCCTACTCACGATCTTGAGTTGGCGGCAGTTGTCCATGCATTAATAACATGGAGACATCTCTTGTTGGGAAGGCAAATGGACATTTTCACAAATCACAAGAGCCTCAAGCATATATTCACTCAACCCTCAACCTCAGGCAATCTCGATGGTTCGAAATGATTCAAGTGTACAACCCAAGTATTGAATATACTCCAGGCAAGGCCAATGTGATTGCAGATGCTTTGAGCAGAAAGGCTTATTACAACAGCTTAATTCTCAAGCCATTCCAACCGGATCTTTGTGAAGCTTTCCGCAAGCTCAATATCCAAGTTGTTCCTCAAGGTTTTCTTGCCAACGTTCAAGTCACTCCTACTTTGGAAGACCAAATTTGTGAGGAATAACTCCTTGATACCATGGTGAAAAAGGTGAAACATGGTATTGCCAAGGGCCTATCCAAATACAAGTGCTACCGCATTGATGACAAAGACACTTTATTCTTCGAGGACCGGATCGTGGTTCCTCAAGGTGATCTAAGGAAGGTCATAATGAATGAAGCGCACAATTCTCTCTTGTCCATTCATCCAAGCAGTTCGAAGATGTACCACGACCTCAAGCAGTCCTATTGGTGGACTCGAATGAAGCGAGAGATTGCTCAGTTCGTGAACGAATGTGATGTCTGCCGAAGGATGAAAGCAGAACACCAATGACCAACTGGTCTCCTCCAACCTCTTGCCATTACAGAATGGAAGTTTGACCATATTGAAATGGAGTTTGTAACTGGATTTCCCAAGTCCAAGCGTGAGAATGATGCTATTTTCGTTGTCATTGACAAGCTTACAAAAGTGGCTCATTTCCTTCCAATCAAAGAATCTATCGCAACAGCTCAGTTGGTAGAGCTTTACACCTCCAAAATTTTCTCCTTGCATGGTCTTCCGCAATTTATATCGTCAGACCACGGAAGTATCTTCACTTCTAAGTTTTGGGACTCCTTCCAAAAGGCCATGGGCAGCAACATTCGCTTCAGCACAGCTTTCCATCCTCAAACAAGTGGCCAAGTCGAGCGAATCAATCAAATCCTCAAAGATATGCTCAGGGCTTGTGTCATCTCTTTCGGTATGAAGTGGGAAGATTGCCTTCCATATGCCGAGTTCTCCTACAACAACAGCTTCCAAGCAAGTTCGAGCAAGGCCCCATTTGAAATTCTATATGATAGAAAGTGTCGTACTCCTCTCAATTGGTCAGAGACTAGTGAATGCCAACTTCTTGGCAATGACTTGATCACAAAAGCTGAAGAAATGTGTAAAGTCATCGGTGAAAATCTCAAAGCCATGCAATTGCGCCAGAAGAGTTACTATGATAACAAGCACCGTGACTTGGCTTTCGAGATCGGAGACCATGTCTACCTCAGCATCTCTCCAATGAAAGGCACTCGTCACTTTGGTATCAAAGGGAAGCTTGCCCCGAGATACGTGGGTCCTTTCAAGATCATTGGCAAAAGAGGCGACCTCGCCTATCAACTTGAGCTTCCGTCCAACTTCGCAAATGTGCATGATGTGTTTCACGTGTAACAGCTTCACAAGTGCTTCAAGACACCCAAGTGCACTATCAGCTTCGAAGAGATTGGTCTCCAGAAGATTCTTATCATGAGCATCCCATTGCTATTCTTGAACAAACCGAGCGCAAGACTCGCAACAAGTCAATCAAATTCCTGAAAGTGAAGTGGTCATGCCATTCCAACCGAGAAGCCACCTGGGAACGCGAGGATCACCTCTGTTCCTAATATCTGGAATTCTTTCAGTCCTAGATCTCGGGACGAGATCTTCTTGTAGTGGTGGAGTGTTGTAACACCCAGGGTGTAACTTTCCATATTTGTAACTCCAACTCTTGCCATTTTCGGCAATGTGATATGATATTCCCTTCGTGGTTGGGTTTTGTCTTCGTTTTGCATTTTGTTCATGTCATGCATTTCATCTCATGTCATCATGTGCATCTCTTTTGCATTCATGTTCGTCTCATGCATCCAGTCATTTTCCCCGTTGTCTGTTTCGCAATCCGACACTCCCACATGTACCTGTTGCACCTCTCTTATCTCATTTCATGAGCGGGAGACAATGTTCTCGGAATGGGTCGAGATTTGTCGAGTGGCCTTGGGACACCACCGGTAGGCCACCTGTCAAATTTCGTTCCATTTGGAGGTCGTTTGATGCCCCAACCATTAACCGGGTAACCGTAAAAGCCCATCTCTGGTTACAGCCCAACACCCCTCCAAAACAGCCGACTAGCCCATTAAAACCCCCTCCATGCTCTCCGTCGTTGGATCATGATCGTGTGGGCGAAAACCGCACCTTATTTGGACGCTCCTAACTCCCTCTACCTATATATTTACCTCACCCTCCTCATTTTTCACGGTACAAACCGTAGCCTAGGTCCCTCCGCACCGCCGGACATGTCCGGGCGCCACCGGACAGATCCAGCCGCCGCCCACAGCTAACCAGGAGGCGACACGTGGCCTCCGCCGCCGTCCACCGCGCCGGCCCACCAGGCCCGGTGCGGGCCCCCGAAGCCCGCGCGCCGCCCGCGCCTTCCCACGCTGGTTGCCGCACCCGCGCTGCCTCCCGGCCTCCTCCGCGCCTGCCGCCGATGAAGCTCCGCCTCCCTGCCCCGCGCCCTCCGCCGCAGCGCCCTCCTCTGCCTTCCGCCGGTGCCACCGGAGCCCTCCGGCGCCGCGCGCCAAGCCGCCTTCGCCGCCTCCGCCGCGGACCGCTCTGGCCTCCTCCTCGTCCGGCGACCTTCTCCAGCGAGCTGCCCCGTGTCACCGGCCGCCGCACCCTCATCTCCGTCGCAAGATCCGGCGAGCTCTCCAGCCATCCTCGGGAACCGCGCCTCCAAACCCTAGATCCGAATCAAAGGTTGACTTCATTTTTTTCACTAAGTCCCGAAATCTGCACATTGTGATGTCCTGTTCAACATGCTATATCTCTGTGCTCGGTGCTTCGAATCATGCATATGATATATCAAATGTTCTTCTCGTGATGCTCTTGATGTTAGTGGCATTTGCATGCATGTTACTCTCCATTTTGATGCCATTATCATTGTTGCGAAAGTGCTATATGATGTTGTCTGCTGGAATTTAACAGAACTTGATCAATTATTATTTTCGTTGCATTTTGTATGTGCATCCTATGAGCATGATGTCTACATGTTTTATGAGCTCCATCATGCCATCATTACAGGGGTGCAAGTTTTGTATTTTTGTGATCAATGTGGTGACTAGCACAAGCATGCAAAGTGGGCTTCATAATGTTGCTAATTTCAGGCACTTGGTCATTTTGCTAAGTCCTTTTCCAGTTACATTTTGATGCCATGTAAACTTGTTGCTACCATGAGATCCATGCACATTTTAAGATAGTTCAGTAAGAGTGTTTTGAAGATGTGGTGTTGTTCTATCCGTTCATCTCTTTGGTTACAATTATGGAGTAATATAACATGTCATTTCCTTGCTCTATTTTTGCTAAATATTGTTCCTGGCAGATTGTTAACATGATATTCAATATTGCCATGTGATTTGCTAGTGATGCATGTACCCTATGAACTTGATCTTGCCATGTTTAGCTTTTGAATACGTTTATTTCATGCAGGTTACTGATACGTCTCCAACGTATCTATGATTTTTGATTGCTCCATGCTATATTATCTACTGTTTTGGACATTATTGGGCTTTATTATCCACTTTTATATTATTTTGGGACTAACCTATTAACCGGAGGCCCAGCCCAGAATTGCTGTTTTTTTGCCTATTTTAGGGTTTCGAAGAAAAGGAATATCAAACGGAGTCCAAATGGAATGAAACCTTTGGGAACGTGATTTTCTCACTGAACATGATCCAGGAGACTTGGACCCTACGTCAAGACACAAAAGAGGAGGCCACGAGGTAGGGGGCGCGCCTACCCCCCCAGGCACGCCCTCCACCCTCGTGGGCCCCCTGTTGCTCCACCGATGTACTCCTTCCTCCTATATATACCTACGTACCCCCAAACGATCAGATACGGAGCCAAAACCATAATTCCACGGCCGTAACTTTCTGTATCCATGAGATCCCGTCTCGGGGCCTATTCCGGAGCTCCGCCGGAGGGGGCATCGATCACGGAGGGCTTCTACATCATCACCATAGCCCCTCCGATGAAGTGTGAGTAGTTCACCTCAGACCTACGGGTCCATAGTTATTATCTAGATGGCTTCTTCTCTCTTTTTGGATCTCAATACAATGTTTTCCCCCTCTCTTGTGGAGATCTATTCGATATAATCTTCTTTTTGCGGTGTGTTTGTTGAGACCGATGAATTGTGGGTTTATGATCAAGTCTATCTATGAACAATATTTGAATCTTCTCTGAATTCTTTTATGTATGATAGGTTATCTTTGCAAGTCTCTTCGAATTATCAGTTTGGTTTGGCCTACTAGATTGATCTTTCTTGCAATGGGAGGAGTGCTTAGCTTTGGGTTCAATCTTGCTGTGTCTTTTCCCAGTGACAGTAGGGGCAGCAAGGCACATATTGTATTGTTGCCATTGAGGATAACAAGATGGGGTTTTCATCATATTGCATGAGTTTATCCCTCTACATCATGTCATCTTGCTTAAGGCGTTACTCTGTTTTCATTAACTTAATACTCTAGATGCATGCTGGATAGCGGTCGATGAGTGGAGTAATAGTAGTAGATGCAGGCAGGAGTCGGTCTACTTGTCTCGAACGTGATGCCTATATACATGATCATACCTAGATATTCTCATAACTATGCTCAATTCTGTCAATTGCTCAATAGTAATTCGTTCACCCACCGTAGAATACTTATGCTCTTGAGAGAACCCACTAGTGAAACCTATGGCCCCCGGGTCTATCTTCATCATATTAATCTTCCAATACTTAGTTATTTCATTTGCTTTTTACTTTGCTTTAATTTTACTTTGCATCTTTATCATAAAAATACCAAAAATATTATCATATCTATCAGATCTCACTCTCGTAAGTGGCCGTGTAGGGATTGACAACCCCTTATCGCGTTGGTTGCGAGGATTTATTTGTTTTGTGCAGGTACGAGGGACTCGCGTGTAGCTTCCTACTGGATTGATACCTTGGTTCTCAAAAACCGAGGGAAATACATACGCTACTTTGCTGCATCATCCCTTCCTCTTCGAGGAAAACCAACGCAGTGCTCAAGAGGTAGCAAGAAGGATTTCTAGTGCCGTTGCCGGGGAGTCTACGCAAAAGTCAATATACCAAGTACCCATCACAATCCTTCTCTCCCGCATTACATTATTTGCCATTTGCCTCTCATTTTCCTCTCCCCCACTTCACCCTTGCCGTTTTATTCGCCCTCTCTCTCTCTCTCTCTCTCTCTCTCTCTCTCT
>NC_041392.1:198821840-198849938 GCF_002162155.2 Triticum dicoccoides
TCCTCCCTCTCTTTCTCTATTTGCCTCTTTTTGCCCGTTTCTTGTTTGCTCGTATGGTTGGAATAGTTGTTTATTTATTACTAAATAGAGAGCCTAAGATCTATGGATCCTCATCCACTTGCTAATCTTTTTAAGAGATCCAATTATTATGAACCAATTGCTAGTGAGTTTTGTGCACTAGATTATCTTTATGAAGTTTTGCTTGAAATTCGTGAATCTGAAAAGTGTGATGAATTACTTTATGAAGCGATTCACGATAGATCTTTGAATAAAAAGCATGATTGCAATGATTTTACTATAAATTTTCTTGATGTCAATTGTGCTAATAATATGCAAAACCCTAAGCTTGGGGATGCTAGTTTTGCTATGTCTACTACTTGTTGTAATGATCATGATTGGGGTGATTCTTCTTATGATATTGAAAATTTATTTAAGCCCCATGATGAATATGAGATTGATAATAGTGTTTGCAATATTATTGAAAGTGGGTTTGGAAAGGTCATGACTTTAGTTAATGTTAATCCCACTATTTTGGAAGAGTGTCAACTTTGCATGCATATGGATCGTGTTGAAAATATTTTGTGCGATAGCTATTTTGTTGAATTTTCTTATGATCCCTCATGCAATTATTATGATAGAGGAAAATATGGTGGTAGAAATTTTCATGTTACTAAATTACCTCTCGTTATGTTGAGATTGCTATTGTTTCTTTCCGCTTCCTTGCATATGCTAGTTTTTGCTTGCCTTGAAAATTTGTTTGCCTATAAAATGCCTACGCATAGGAAGTATGTTAGACTTAGATGTGTTTGTCACTTGTTTTATGATGCTCTCTTTGTGCTTCAATTCTTGTCTTTCATGTGAGCATCATTAAAATTATCAATGCCTAGCTTTAAGGATTTAAAGAAAAGCGCATGTTGGGAGACAACCCAAT
This sequence comes from Triticum dicoccoides, assembly GCF_002162155.2. NCBI lineage: Eukaryota > Viridiplantae > Streptophyta > Magnoliopsida > Poales > Poaceae > Triticum > Triticum dicoccoides. The sequence goes on from NC_041392.1 coordinate 198,822,772, forward strand.
ATTTATCCTTCCTGTTATTCAATAAATAATTTATCTAGCCTCTGTTTAGGTTGTGATTTTTTCTGTTTAATTAGTGTTTGTGCCAAGTAGAACCGTTGGGAAGACTTGGGGAAAGTCTTGTTAATCTTGCTGTAAAAACAGAAACTTTAGCGCTCACGAGAACTGCTGCCATTTTTATTTGGAAAGTGATATTTAGTTAATTATTTTTGAATATGATTAAAAGATAAATTCCTCACGTCCAGCAATTTATTGTAGAATTTTTGGGGTTCCAGATCTTGCGCTAGCTATAGATTACTACAGACAGTTCTGTTTTTGACAGATTCTGTTTTTCGTGTGTTGTTTGCTTATTTTGATGAATCTATGGCTAGTAAAATAGTTTATAAACCATATAGAAGCTGGAATATAGTAGGTTTAACACCAATATAACTAAATAATGAGTTCATTACAGTACCTTGAAGTGGTCTTTTGTTTTCTTTCGCTAACGGAGCTCACGAGATTTTCTACTTTAAGTTTTGTGTTGTGAAGTTTTCAAGTTTTGGGTAAAGATTTGATGGATTATGGAACAAGGAGTGGCAAGAGCCTAAGCTTGGGGATGCCCATGGCACCCCCAAAATAATCAAAGGACACCTAAAAGCCAAAGCTTGGGGATGCCCCAGAAGGCATCCCCTCTTTTCGTCAACTTCTATCGGTAACTTTACTTGGAGCTATATTTTTATTCACCACATGATATGTGTTTTGCTTGGAGCGTCTTGTATGATTTGAGTCTTTTATTTTTAGTTTACCACAATCATCCTTTCTGTACACACCTTTTGAGAGAGCCATACATGATTTGGAGTTTGTTAGAATACTCTATGTGCTTCACTTATATCATTTGAGTTATATAGTTTTACTCTAGTACTTCACTTATATCTTTTAGAGCACGGTGGTGGATTTGTTTTATAGAAACTATTGGTCTCTCATGCTTCACTTAGATTATTTTGAGAGTCTTAAATAGCATGGTAATTTGCTTAAATAATCCTAATATGCTTGGAATTCAAGAATAGTAAAAGAACTTTCTTATGAGTGTGTTGAATGCTATGAGAAGTTTGATGCTTGATGATTATTTTGAGATATGAAGATGGTGATATTAGAGTTATGCTAGTTGAGTAGTTGTGAATTCGAGAAATACTAGTGTTAAAGTTTGTGATTCCCGTAGCATGCAGGTATGGTGAACCGTTATGTGATGAAGTCGGAGCATGATTTATTTTTTGATTGTCTTCCTTATGAGTAGCGGTCGGGGACGAGCGATGGTCTTTTCCTACCAGTCTATCCCCCTAGGAGCATGCGCGTAATACTTTGCTTTGATAACTTGTAGATTTTTGCAATAAGTATATGAGTTCTTTATGACTAATGTTGAGCCCATGGATTATACGCACTTTTCTCACCCTTCCACCTTTGCTAGCCTCTCTAATACCGTGTTCCTTTCGCCGGTATCATACACCCACCATATACCTTCCTCAAAACAGCCACCATACCTACCTATTATGGCATTTCCATAGCCATTCCGAGATATATTGCTATGCAACTTTCCACCGTTCCGTTTATTATGACACACTCCATCATTGTCATATTGCTTAGCATGATCATGTAGTTGACATCGTATTTGTGGCAAAGCCACCATTCATAATTCTTTCATACGGGTCACTCTTGATTCATTGCACATCCCGGTACACCGCCGGAGGCATTCATATAGAGTCATATTTTGTTCTATGTATCGAGTTGTAATTGTTGAGTTGTAAGAAAAATAAAAGTGTGATGATCATCATTATTAGAGCATTGTCCCAGTAAGGAAAGAATGATGGAGACTATGATTCCCCCACAAGTCGGGATGAGACTCCGGACAAAAAAAATAAAAAAAAGAAAGAAAAGAGGCCATAAAAAAGAAAAAAGGGAAAAGGCCCAAATAAAAAATGAGAGAGAAAAAGAGAGAACGGACAATGTTACTATCCTTTTACCACACTTGCGCTTCAAAGTAGCACCATGATCTTGATAATAGAGAGTCTCCTATGTTGTCACCTTCATATACTAGTGGGAATTTTTCGTTATAGAACTTGGCCAGTATATTCCAATGATGGGCTTCCTCAAAATGCCCTAGGTCTTCATGAGCAAGCAAGTTGGATTCACGCCCACTTAGTTTCTTTTGTTGAGCTTTCATATACTTATAGCTCTAGTGCATCCGTTGCATGGCAATCCCTACTCACTCACATTGATATCTATTGATGAGCATCTCCATAGCCTGTTGATACGCCTAGTTGATTTGAGACTATGTTCCCCCTTTTTGTCTTCTCCACAACCATCGTTCTATTCCACTTATAGTGCTATATCCATGGTTCACGCTCATGTATTGCGTGAAGATTGAAAAAGTTTGAGAACACCAAAAGTATGAAACAATTGCTTGGCTTGTCATCGGGGTTGTGCATGATTTAAATATTTTGTGTGGTGAAGATGGAGCATAGCTAGACTATATGATTTTGTAGGGATAACTTTCTTTGGCCATGTTATTTTGAGAAGACATGATTACTTTGTTAGTATGCTTGAAGTATTATTATTTTTATGTCAATATTAAACTTTTATCTTGAATCTATCAGATCTGAATATTCATACCACAATTAAGAAGAGTTACATTAAAATTTTGCCAAGTAGCACTCCACATCAAAAATTCTGTTTTTTATCATTTACCTACTCGAGGACGAGCAGGAATTAAGCTTGGGGATGCTTGATAAGTCTCCAACGTATCTATAATTTTTGATTTCTCCATGCTATATTATCTACTATTTTGGACATTATTGGGCTTTATTATCCACATTTATATTATTTTTGGGACTAACCTATTAACCGGAGGCCCAACCCAGAATTGCTGTTTTTTTTGCCTATTTTAGGGTTTCGAAGAAAAGGAATATCAAACGGAGTCCAAACGGAATGAAACCTTTGGGAACGTGATTTTCTCACCGAACATGATCCAGGAGACTTGGACCCTACGTCAAGACACAAAAGAGGAGGCCATGAGGTAGGGGGCGCGCCTACCCTCCCCCCCCCCAAGCGCGCCCTCCACCCTCGTGGGCCCCCTGTTGCTCCACCGACGCACTCCTTCCTCCTATATATACCTACATACCCCCAAACGATCAGATACGGAGCCAAAACCCTAATTCCACCACAGTAACTTTCTGTATCCACGAGATCCCATCTTGGGGCCTGTTCTGAAGCTCCACCGGAGGGGTCATCGATCATGGAGGGCTTCTATATCATCGCCATAGCCCCTCCGATGAAGTGTGAGTAGTTCACCTCAGACCTACGGGTCCATAGTTATTAGCTAGATGGCTTCTTCTCTCTTTTTGGATCTCAATACAATGTTCTCCCCCTCTCTTGTGGAGATCTATTCGATGTAATCTTCTTTTTGCGGTGTGTTTATTGAGACCAATGAATTGTGGGTTTATGATCAAGTCTATCTATGAACAATATTTCAATCTTCTCTGAATTCTTTTATGTATGATTAGTTATCTTTGCAAGTCTCTTTGAATTATCAGTTTGGTTTGGCCTACTAGATTGATCTTTCTTGCAATGGGAGGAGTGCTTAGCTTTGGGTTCAATCTTGCGGTGTCCTTTCCCAATGACAGTAGGGGCAGCAAGGCACGTATTGTATTGTTGCCATCGAGGATAACAAGATGGGGTTTTCATCATATTGCATGAGTTTATCCCTCTACATCATGTCATCTTGCTTAAGCCGTTACTCTGTTTTCATTAACTTAATACTCTAGATGCATGATGGATAGCGGTCGATGAGTGGAGTAATAGTAGTAGATGCAGGCAGGAGTCGGTCTACTTGTCTCGGACGTGATGCCTATATACATGATCATACCTAGATATTCTCATAACTATGTTCAAGTCTGTCAATTGCTCAACAATAATTCGTTCACCCACCGTAGAATACTTGTGCTCTTGAGAGAAGCCACTAGTGAAACCTATGACCCCCGGGTCTATCTTCATAATATTAATCTTCCAATACTTAGTTATTTCATTTGCTTTTTACTTTGCTTTAATTTTACTTTGCATCTTTATCATAAAAATACCAAAAATATTATCATATCTATCAGATCTCACTCTCGTAAGTGGCCGTGTAGGGATTGACAACCCCTTATCGCGTTGGTTGCGAGGATTTATTTGTTTTGTGCAGGTACGAGGGACTCGCGCGTAGCCTCCTACTGGATTGATACCTTGGTTCTCAAAAACTGAGGGAAATACTCACGCTACTTTGCTGCATCATCCCTTCCTCTTCGGGGAAAATCAACGCAGTGCTCAAGAGGTAGCAGTTACCTTGTTATGCCATGAAATTCCTTGTGGTGAGTGAATTGAGCTTGCAAAGTTGCTATCATGAATCTGTTTATGCCATGTCATGTTTTTCTACCGTCTAAAACTGTTCATATAACTTTCCATGTTTGCATGGGTACCACATCATTTTCTATGCATCTTTGGTTAAATTTCAGCATGGGAGTTTTATTCTATGCTTTGATTTCTAGCATTCCATGCCTTTGTTTTCCATGATATGTTTCTGTAGCATGTTGTTTTCTAGCTCTAAACATTGCTATATGATGTTGTTTTGACATGTTTAGTATTTTCTCCAAGTCTGTGAATCTGTTATCATTTGCATTTTTGCCATGCTATTTTGAACTTGTTCTAGTGAGTTCTAGCAGGAGCTCACTGTTCATGATTTGTAGAACTTCACATGTACTTTACGTCCATGTACATTGTTGCTATGTTGGAGTGTTGTAGCATAGTTTTTTGTTGCATTCTAAGTGCTATGATGCTGTTAATCGCAGATTTGTGTCATTCTTGTATTGCTTGTCGTTTGCAAACCGTGCATCCGTTTCCGGTGTTCCTTATATCGATTTCGACTGAAATCACCTCATCTTTCCAGTGGCATACTTGGTTTTCCAAGTTGATGTCTCGTTCATATTTTCCCTTTTGGAGTATCCATATGCATTGCACATCATACCTTGCATCCCATGCCATGTCTTGCATCATGTTGTTTGTGCATTGCACCGTGATTGATTGTTGTTCCGTTGCTTGTGTTCTTGCTTTGGGTAGAGCCGGGAGACGAGTACATGAACGAGGAACCTGTTGACTACGCTAACGAGGAGCAAGCTTTCGACAACTCAGAGAACTGTGCAGGCAAGATGACCATTACCCTCGATATCACTTCTATCTTTGCTTGCTAGTTGTTCGTTCTATCGCTATGTCACACTACCTACCACTTGTTATATCATGCCTCCCATATTGCCATGTCAAGCCTCTAACCCACCTTCCTAGCAAACTATTCTTTGGCTAAGTTACCGCTTTTGCTCAGCCCCTCTTATAGCGTTGCTAGTTGCAGGTGCCTTGCAGGTTGTTCCATGTTGGAACATGGATATGTTGGGATATCAAATTATCTCTTATTTAATTAATGCATCTATATACTTGGCAAAGGGTGGAAGGCTTGGACTTTTTCTCGGTGTTTTGTTCCGCTCTTGCCGCCCTAGTTTCCGTCATACCGGTGTTATGGTCCTTGATTTGCGTTCCTTACGCGGTTGGGGTTATGGGACCCCCTTGACAGTTCGCTTTGAATAAAACTCCTCCAGCAAGGCCCAACCTTGGTTTTACATTTGCCTAACAACCTATAACTTTCCCTTGGGTTTTGCAGACCCGAGGGTCATCTTTATTTTAACCCCTGGGGCCAGTGCTCCTTTGAGTGTCGGTCCAACCTAGAGCCACTTGCGGTGCCACCCCTTCACCCGGGGTCTTCGGTTATTGTACGTAGTGTTCATCCTGTGTTCCCTGAGAATGAGATATGTGTAGCTCCTATCGGGATTTATCGGCACATCAGGCAGTCTTGCTGGTCTTGTTTTACCATTGTCGAAATGTCATGTAACCGGGATTCCGAGACTGATCGGGTCTTTCCGGGAGAAGGAATATCATTCGTTGATCATGAGAGCTTGTGATGGGATAAGTTGGGACACCCCTGAAGGGTATAAACTTTCGAGAGCCGTGCCTGCGGTTATGTGGCAGATGGGAATTTGTTAATATTCGGTTGTAGGGAACTTGACACTTGACTTAACTAAAATGAATCAACCGTGTGTGTAGCTGTGATGGTCTCTTTTCGGTGGAGTCCGGAAAGTGAACACGGTTTTGGGTAATGTTTGAACATAAGTAGTTTCAGGATCACTTCTTGATCACTTGTAGCTTCACGACCGTTGCGTAGCTTCTCATCTTACTCTTATTTGCGTATGTTAGCCACCATAATTGCTTAGCGCTTGCAGCAACTCCACCTCATTACCTCATCCTACCCATAAGCTTAAATAGTCTCGATCTCACGGGAGTGAGATTGCTGAGTCCTCGTGACTCACGGATACTTCCAAAAACAGTTGCAGGTGCCGATGATACTAGTGCAGGTGACGCTACTGAACTCAAGTGGGAGTTCGACAAGGACCTTGGTCGTTACTAGGTGTCGTTTCCTGATGATCGGTAGTGGTGCCCAGTTGGGACTATCGGGGACCTAGCAGTTTGGTTATTTTCTTTTTCATTTGGTTGTCCATAGTCAGAATATGAGTGTATTCTGATGATGTATGACTTATTTGAATATTGTGTGACGTGGCGAGTGTAATCCAACTCTATTTATCCCTTTCTCGTTCACTACATGGGATGTTGTGAAGATGACCCTTCTTGCGACAAAACCACTATGGGTTATGCCTCTAAGTCGTGGCTCGACATGTAGGAGCTATAGCCGCATCGTGGGTGTTACAAGTTGGTAATTAGAGCCATCCCCGACTTAGGAGCCCCCTGCTTGATCGAATCGCTGACATCGTTCAGTCTAGAACAAAATGTTATGAGTCTTGGGATTGTATATATATCGGAGAGTAAGATTCTTTTTACTCCCCAGTCCCTTCGTCGCTCTGTTGAGGCCTCCTGACATAGATGTTTTGACTTTCCTCTCCTCAAATTTCACTAAAAAAGTTTTAGCATCACGCAGGTATCCTGGAATCGTTCTGATATTCTTGTGACGAGAACATTGTTCTTGGTACCTCCTGTCATTTAGGGGTTGTGGCAGTGTCCCGGGGAGTTAAGCTCCGAGGTGTTGTCGTCACAATTTTATCGTTGCAGTTCTGGAATACCTGAGTTTGCCCACATCGAAAATCTCTTCTATGCAGTTGTTTGTGAGATAATCTCGACGCCACCCAGTACTAGGGCGGGAGTTCGAGACTATTTCCATAACTCGTATAACGGATGCTTTTCAAAGGTTGAGGTACCCGATTTCCGAATGTTTGTTAGTTATGTGTTGATGGATGGATACAATTGGAGCGTAGGGCTTGTTAGTTATGTGATATATATTGTGCCCCCCTGTATCCCGAACACCAGATTGCATGACCAGAAAGTTTCGGGAGTTTATAGGTGGGAATTCAAGTAGCTCTAGTATTTCTTCCCGTAGATATTTGGTTTGTGATTGGGTAATCCTTACCACTTGTTTGTTCCATTCGTACCTTGTTGTTTCACCCATCAACCTTTATCTAAGTGGCTTCTCACCTTAATGGGCGTGTGATGTTAACTTTGGAATTCATTCGTTCATTCTTGTTCAGATGTTTATTGTGAAGACTATATGTTGCAATTTCTATCCATTGATTCATCTTGTCTATCTGTCTATCAAGATTCTAACGGATGTCACCCTCTTCAGGATGGCTCCTCCAATGCGTCTGAATCCAGAACACAATGATGGGAGTCAGGCGAACCCTCCACCTCCACCTCCGCCTCCGGAGGCATGGCAATTTGTCATGGCAGCCACCAACGCCAATGCCCAGATGCTTTTGCAACTCTTGCAAGAACGCAACCAAGGTCAAGGCAACCAAGGAAATCAAGGCCAAGGGAATTTCAACAATCAGCCTTAGTTTGCTACCCTTAACCAGTTCCTTGCAAATCAGCCAAAGTCTTTCAGCTACTGTGCCGAGGCCACGGACGCTGATGATTGGCTCGTGGACATCAACAAGCATTTTGAATGTAGTAATGTCAGGCCTGAGGACTACGTCAAGTTCGCTTCGTTTCAACTCAAGGACCAAGCTACTGATTGGCAACAATACAAAGACTCCAGAGGAGGTCATGTGATTACTTGGGATGATTTCTGCCGAGATTTCAAAGCTCATCATATTCCAACAAGTGTTGCTGAGAGCAAGCGTAAGGAGTTCCACAATCTCAAGGAAGGAAGCATGTCTATGTACCAATACAACATTCAGTTTCAGAAACTTGCTCATTTTGCAAGGCAGGATGTTCCTGATGAAAAGAACATGATCTATTGATACGTTTCCGTCGTATCTATAATTTTTTATTGTTCCATGCCAATATTCTACAACTTTCATATACTTTTGGCAACTTTTTATACTATTTTTGGGACTAACATATTGATCCTGTGCCAAGTGCCAGTTCCTGTTTGTTGCATGTTTTTTGTTTCACAGAAAATCCATATCAAACGGAGTCCAAACAGGATAAAAAATGACGGAGATTTTTTTGGGAATATATGTGATTTTTGGGAAGAAGAATCAACGCGAGACGATGCCCGAGGGGGCCACAAGGCAGGGGGCACGCCCTAGGGGTTCAGGCGCGCCCTGGGCCCTCGTGGCCACCCCGTAAGGCGGTTGGTGCCCTTCTTTCTCCACAAGAAAGCCAATATCCGGATAAAAATCGTGTCCAAAATTCAGCCCAATCGGAGTTACGGATTCCGGCAATTTAAGAAACGGTGAAAGGGCAGAATCAGGTAACGCAGAAACAAAGAGACATACATATCCAATCTCAGAGGGGCTCTCGCCCCTCCCACGCCATGAGACCATGGACCAGAGGGGAAACCTTCTCCCATCTAGGGATAAGGTCAAGGAGGAGGAAGAAGGAGGGGGGCTCTCTCCCCCTCTCTCCCGGTGGCGCCGGAACGCCACCGGGGCCATCATCATCACCGCAATCTACACCAACAACTTCACCGCCACCATCACCAACTCTTCCCCCCTCTATGCAGAGGTTTAACCCCTCTTTTACCCGCTGTAATCTCTACTTAAACATGGTGCTCAATGCTATATATTATTTCCCAATGATGTATGGGTATCCTATGATGTTTGAGTAGATCCGTTTTGTCTTATGTGTTAATTGATGATCGTGATTGGTTTGAGTTGCATGTTTTATTATTGGTGCTGTCCTATGGTGCTCTCCGTGTCGTGCAAGTGTGAGGGATCCCCGCTGTAGGGTGTTTCAATACGTTCATGATTTGCTTATGGTGGGTGGCATGAGTGACAGAAGCACATACCCGAGTAAGTAGGTTGTTTGCATATGGGAGTAAAGAGGACTTGATACTTTAATGCTATGGTTGGGTTTTACCTTAATGATCTTTAGTAGTTGCGGATGCTTGCTAGAGTTCCAATCATAAGTGCATATGATCCAAGTAGAGAAAGTATGTTAGCTTATGCCTCTCCCTCAAATAAAATTGCAATAACGATTACCGGTCTAGTTATCGATTGCCTAGGGACAAATAACTTTCTCGTGACAAAAAGCTCTCTACTTAAACTAATTTAGTTGTGTCTTTATCTAAAAAGCCCCTACTTTTATTTACGCGCTCTTTATTATCTTACAAACCTATCCAACAACACCTACAAAGTACTTCTAGTTTCATACTTGTTCTAGGTAAAGTGAACGTTAAGCGTGCGTAGAGTTGTATCGGTGGTCGATAGAACTTGAGGGAATATTTGTTCTACCTTTAGCTCCTCATTGGGTTCGACACACTTACTTATCAAAAGAGGCTACAACTGATCCCCTATACTTGTGAGTTATCAAGACCTTTTTCTGGCGCCGTTGCCAGGGAATTATAGCGTGGGGTGAATATTCTCGTGTGTGTTTGTTTGCTTTATCACTAAGTAAAGTTTATTTGATGTTCTAAGTTGTTCTCCATCTTTAGTTATGGATATGGAACACGAAATGCCAAAAAAATTAGGTTTACTTGCTACTCATGGAGATGGGGAACCTCCTAAAACCCTCGATGCTCATTATGTGAAATATATTATGTACTACTTTGATAATCCTGAGAAAACCCCATTCAACTTTATAATGGGAGTAACGTTGGATCAACGTGAATACTTTAGGGATTATTGCTTGACTCAAAAAGGGAAACTATTATGGGATCAAATTTATATGTTGCATTGGTATGCTCGGCAACTATGCTTGAGATATGATTATACTTGTTGCTCTAGGATGAAGGCTCCACACCTTCCCTTTTTATGTGAATTTAATGATGATGAAACCTTGGCTTCTTATGATAATGGTATATATGATTATTATGATATGGAACAAATAGAAGAATTCATTGCTTTTATGGGTGCTTATGAAATTGAATCTTTGTTTAAAGAGTGTGAAAATCTTGATGATGCTGTTTACAGACCTGAAAATTTTGCTATACTTAGATATTGCTATGAGAATTATGAATTCAATTCCGATATTGATGATTTTATTGAGAGAGTCTCCGCTATCCAAGAAGAGACTAATATTTTGCAGGAGTCTATGGAAGAAGAAATTGATGAAACTGTGGGCTCATTGGATGAAAAAGATGATGAGGAGAGCGAAGAACAAAAGGAGGAAGAGTGGATTAGCTACCCGTGCCCACCTTCTAATGATTACATTGTTTAATTTCCCTTCATGCTTACCGAAGGATGATTGCTATGATGATTGTTATGATCTCGTTGATTCTTTTGAAATATCCCTTTTTGATGTTGCTTGCTATGCTTGTGGTCAAGATGCCAATATGAATTATGCGTATGGAGATGAACTTGCTATAGTTCCGTATGTTAAGCATGAAATTGTTGCTATTGCACCCACGCATGGTAGTCCTATTATCTATTTGAATTCTCCCGACTACACTATATTGGAGAAGTTTTCCCTTATTAAGGATTATATTGATGGGTTGCATTTCACTACTACACATGATGATTTTGATAGATATAATATGCATGTGCTTGCTGCTCCTACTTGCAATTATTATGAGAGAGGAACTACATTTCCACCTCTCCATGTTTCCAATATGATAAAATTGCAAGAAACTATTTATACTATGCATTGGCCTTTACTATGTGTGCATGAATTGTTCTTTTATGACATGCGGATGCATAGGAAGAGAGTTAGACTTCATCATTACATGATATATGTTGCTTTGTGCTCACTACTAAATGCCAAATCATTGCTAATTCAAATTGGCTTTGATATACCTTGGGATCTAGGTGGATTCATTACTTGAGTACTATATGCCTAGCATAATGGGTTTAAAGAAAGCGCTGCCAGGGAGACAACCTGGAAGTTTTAGAGAGTCATATATTTCTGTTCAGTGCTTTTATATAGTTTAAAACAAAAAAAATAAAGAGGGGAACCCAAAACTTTTCAAAAAGGAAAGTGAAAGTGAGAGAGACAAGCATTGTTGAAGTGGGGGAGCTCCTTGAACTTTGTTCATGCTCACGGAAACTTTGTGAATCTTGATTACAGATACTTTTCAATAAAAATAATTATACCCTTGTACAATTCCATTATATTATAAAAATAATGTGCCAATATTTGCCTTTAGGATGTTTACATTGCTTGTTGGTTTGTGCGGTGCAGAACAGAAACTTTGGCTGTAGTGCAGGATTTTACATTTCTTACTGGAACGTCAAACGGTTCCGAAACTTTTTGCACTGTCTTTCTATACAAATTTTTTATTTTTCCTAATTTTTTCATAATTTTTGGAGTGCCATAAGTATGGTGAATGTTCAGATTACTACAGACTGTCCTGTTTAAGACATATTCTGTTTTTGATGCATAGTTTGCTTGTTTTGATGAAACTATCAATTTCTATCAGTGGATTAAGCCATGGAAAAGTTATATTACAGTATATACAATGAAAAAACAAAATATGAATTGGTTTACAACAGTAATTAGAGTAGTGATTTGCTTTATTATACTAACGAATGTTACCGAACTTTCTGTTAAGTTTTGTGTAATTGAAGTTTTCAAGTTTTGGGAGAGATCATGATGGATGAAGGAATAAGGAGTGGCAAGAGCCTAAGCTTGGGGATTCCTGAGGCACCCCAAGGAAATATTCAAGGACTCCCAAGCAACCAAGCTTGGGGATGCCCCGGAAGGCATCCCCTCTTTCTTCTAACAATCATCGGTAATTTTACTTGGAGCTATATTTTTATTCGTCACATGATATGTGTAAATCTCGGAGCGTCTTTTGCATTTAGTTTTCACTTTTCTTTCATGCACCATGCTGGTATGAGATAGTCCTTGGTTGATTTATAGAATTCTCATTGCACTTCTCTTATATCTTTTGAGTATGGCTTTATAGAATGCTTCATGTGCTTCACTTATATCTTTTGAAGTTTGGATTGCCTGTTTCTCTTCACATAGAAAACCGCCATTTGTAGAGTGCTCTTTTGCTTCACTTATATTTGTTAGAGCGTGGGCATATCTTTTTTAGAAAGAATTAAACTCTCTTGCTTCAATTATATCTATTTAGAGAGATGACGGGAATGGGTCATTCACATGGTTAGTCATAAAATCCTACATAAAACTTGTAAATCACTGAATATGATATGTTTGATTCCTTGCAATAGTTTTGTGATATAAAGATGGTGATATTAGAGTCATGCTAGTGGGTAGTTGTAGATTGTAGAAATACTTGTGTTGAAGTTTGTGATTCCCGTAGCATGCACTTATGGTGAACCGTTATGTAACGAAGTTGGAGCATGAGATATTTATTGATTGTCTTCCCTATGAGTGGCGGTCGGGGACGAGCAATGGTCTTTTCCTACCAATATACCCCCTAGGAGCATGCACGTAGTACATTGTTTCGATGACTAATAGATTTTTGCAATAAGTATGTGAGTTCTTTATGACTAATGTTGAGTCCATGGATTATACGCACTCTCACCCTTCCATCATTGCTAGCCTCTTCGGTACCGTGTATTGCCCTTTCTCACCTCGACTGTTGGTGCAAACTTCGCCGGTGCATCCAAACCCCGTGATATGATACGCTCTGTCACACATAAGCCTCCTTATATCTTCCTCAAAACAGCCACCATACCTACCTATTATGGCATTTCCATAGCCATTCCGAGATATATTGCCATGCAACTTCCATTATCATCATATACATGAATTGAGCATTTATTGTCATATTGCTTTGCATGGTCGTAAGATAGCTAGCATGATGTTTTCATGGCTTGTCCATTTTTTGATGTCATTGCTATGCTAGATCATTGCGCATCCCGGTACACCACTGTAGGCATTCATATAGAGTCATATCTTTGTTCTAGTATCGAATTGTAATATTGAGTTGTAAGTAAATAAAAGTGTGATGATCATCATTATTAGAACATTGTCCTATGTGATGTTATCAAAATAAAAGAGGCCAAAGAATCCAAAATAAAAAAAGAGGCCAAAGAAGCCCACCAAAAGAAAATAAAGAAAAAATGAGAGAAAAAGAGAGAAGGGGTAATGTTACTATCCTTTTACCACACTTGTGCTTCAGAGTAGCACCATGTTCTTCATATAGAGAGTCTCTTGAGTTATCACTTTTCATATACTAGTGGAAGTTTTCATTATAGAACTTGGCTTGTATATTCCGATGATGGGCTTCCTCAAATGTCCAAGGTCTTCATGAGCAAGCAAGTAGGATGCACACCCGCTTAGTTTTAGTTTGAGCTTTCATACACTTATAGCTCTTAGTGCATCAGTTGCATGGCAATCCCTACCCCTCACATTGACATCAATTGATGGGCATCTCCATAGCCCGTTGATTAGCCGCGTCGATGTGAGACTTTCTTCCTTTGTGTCTTCTCCACACAACCCCCATCATCATATTCTATTCCACCTATAGTGCTATGTCCATGGATCACGCTCATGTATAGCGTGAAAATTGAAAAGGTTACAGAACGTCAAAAGTATGAAACAATTGCTTGGCTTGTCATCGGGGTTGTGCATGATTTGAATATTTTGTGTGGTGAAGATGGAGCATAGCCAGACTATATGATTTTGTAGGGATAACTTTCTTTGGCCATGTTATTTTGAAAAGACATGATTGCTTTATTAGTATGCTTGAAGTATTATTATCTTAATGTCAAATGATAGACTATTGCTTTGAATCACTCGTGTCTTAATATTCATGCCATGATTAGATTACATGATCAAGATTATGCTAGGTAGCATTCCACATCAAAAATTATCTTTTTTTTATCATTTACCTACTCGAGGACGAGCAGGAATTAAGCTTGGGGATGTTGATACGTCTCCGTCGTATATATATTTTTTGATTGTTCCATGCCAATATTCTACAACTTTCATATACTTTTGGCAACTTTTTATACTATTTTTGGGACTAACATATTGATCCAGTGCCCAGTGCCAGTTCCTATTTGTTGCATGTTTTTTGTTTCATAGAAAATCCATATCAAACGGAGTCCAAACGGGATAAAAACTGACGGAGATTTTTTTTGGAATATATGATATTTTTGGGAAGAAGAATCAACGTGAGACGATGCCCGAGGGGGCCACGAGGAAGGGGGCGCGCCCTAGGGTGTTAGGCGCACCCTGGGCCCTCATGGCCACCCCGTAAGGCGGTTGGTGCCCTTCTTTCGCCGACAGAAAGCCAATATCCGAATAAAAATCGTGTCCAAAATTCAGCCCAATCGGAGTTATGGATCTCCAGGAATTTAAGAAACGGTGAAAGGGCAGAATCAGGGAACGCAGAAACAGAGAGACAGATCCAATCTCAGAGGGGCTCTCGCCCCTCCCACGCCATGAGACCATGGAACAGAGGGAAACCCTTCTCCCATCTAGGGAGAAGGTCAAGGAATAAGAAGAAGGAGGGGGGCTCTCTCCCCCTCTCTTTCGGTGGCGCCGGAACGCCGCCGGGGCCATCATCATCACCGCAATCTACACCAACAACTTCAACGCCACCATCACCAACACTTCCCCCCTCTATGCAGCAGTGTAACCCCTCTTTTACCCATTGTAATCTCTACTTAAACATGGTGCTCAATGCTATATATTATTTCCCAATGATGTATGGCTATCCTATGATGTTTGAGTAGATTCGTTTTGTCCTATGGGTTAATTGATGATCGTGATTGGTTTGAGTTGCATGTTTTAGTATTGATGTTGTCCTATGGTGCTCTCTGTGTCGCGCAAGCATGAGGGATCCCCGCTGCAAGGTGTTGCAATACATTCAAGATTTGCTTATGGTGGGTGGCATGAGTGACAGAAGCACATACCCGAGTAAGTAGGTTGTTTGCATATGGGAGTAAAGAGGACTTGATACTTAATGCTATGGTTGGGTTTTACCTTAATGATCTTTAGTAGTTGCGGACGCTTGCTAGAGTTCCAATTATAAGTGCATATGATCCAAGTAGAGAAATTTTGTTAGCTTATGCCTCTCCCTCAAATAAAATTGCAATAACGATTACCGGTCTAGTTATCGATTGCCTAGGGACAAATAACTTTCTCGTGACAAAAAGCTCTCTACTAAAACTAATTTAGTTGTGGCTTTATCTAAACAGCCCCTACTTTGTATTTACGCACTCTTTATTATCTTGCAAACCTATCCAGCAACACCTACAAAGTACTTCTAGTTTCATACTTGTTCTAGGTAAAGCAAACGTTAAGCATGCGTAGAGTTGTATCGGTAGTCGATAGAACTTGAGGGAATATTTGTTCTACCTTTAGCTCCTCGTTGGTTTCGATACTCTTACTTATCGAAAGAGGCTACAATTGATCCCCTATACTTGTGGGTTATCATCTATCACTTCAGAGGTGGCCTCAAAGAAGATCTGCAGTTAGCTCTCGTGCTTCTTGAGCCTACTAACTTTGATTCTGAGCTCACTCCATGGTCTAGTCACGTCTGTCCTTTTGAGCCATGGCCATCGAGCCTTCATGGCCACTGTTGGGAAATGTAGCATGCAATTTCAAAAAAAATCCTATGCTCACGCAAGATCTATCTAGGAGATGCATAGCAACAAGAGGGGGAGAGTGTGTCTATGTACCCTTGTAGACCGACACCGGAAGCATTTGAAAACGCGGTTGATGTAGTTGATCTTCTTTTCTTTCCGGCCAATCAAGTACCGAACGTACGTCACCTCCGAGTTCTGCACATGTTCAGCTCCATGGTGTCCCTCGAACTCTTCATACCGCAAAGTGTCGAGGAAGTAGATGAGTTCCGTTAGCACGACAGTGTGGTGACGGTGATGGTGAAGTGATCCACACAGGGCTTTGCCTAAGCACCGCGAGAATATGACCGAGGGTGTAATCTCTGTAGGGGGGCGCCGCACACGGCTAACAGATGTTGTTGTGTTGTGCTAGGGGCACGCCCCCACCCTAAAATATATATAGGTGGGAGGGGAGGGGAGGCAGCCTGGTGCACCACATAGGTGGTCGGCCGACCCTAGGGCTCCTGCCCTAACCGCCCCCCTGCCATGTTTGGACAAGGGGCAAAGGAATGAGGGGGGAGGGGAAGGAACTAGGAGACCTACTTCTCACTTTCCTTTTCCTCCTCTCCTTTTCTTTCCTCCCCATATGGCTGGCCCTATAGGGGGCATACCAGCCCCTTATGGGCTGGTGTATTACCTCAGTTGGCCCATTAAGCCCATATCTTTGCCGGGGGGCCGGAACCCCTACCGGTGACCCGATATGTACCCGGTACCCTCCGAAACACTTCCGGTGTCCGAATACTATCGTCATATATATATATATATATGTATGTATATATATCAATCTTTACCTCTCGACCATTTTGAGACTCCTCGTCATGTCCGTGATCTCATTCTGGACTCCGAATATCAATTGGTTACCAAATCACATAACTCATATAATACAAAAGCGTCATCGGACGTCAAGCGTGTGGACCCTACGGGTTCGAGAACTATGCAGACATGACCGAGACCCCTCTCCGGTCAATAACCAATAGTGGAACCTGGATGCTCATATTGGCTCCTACATATTCTATGAAGATCTTTATCGATCGAACCGTTATTACAACATACGTTATTCCCTTTGTCCATCGGTATGTTACTTGCCCGAGAATCCATCGTCGGTATCTTCATACCTAGTTCAATCTTGTTACTGGCAAGTCTCTTTACTCGTTCATAATACATCATCCCGCAACTAATTCATTAGTCACTTTTCTTGCAAGGCTTCTTATGATGTGCATTAACGAGAGGGCCCAGAGATACCTCTCTGTTACTCGGAGTGACAAATCCTAATCTCGATCTATGCCATCCCGACAAACATCTTCGGAGATACTTGTAGAGCATCTTTATAATCATCCAGTTATGTTTGTGACATTTGATAGCACACAAAGTATTCGTCCGGTGTCCGGGAGTTGCATAATCTCATAGTCAAAGGAATATGTATATGACATGAAGAAAGCAATAGCAATAAAACTGAACGATCAATATGCTAAGCTAACGGATGGGTCTTGTCCATCACATAATTCTCCTAATGATGTGATCCCGTTCATCAAATGAGAACACATGTCTATGGTTAGGAAACTTAATCATCTTTGATTAACAAGCTAGTCTAGTAGAGGCTTACTAGGGACACAGTGTTTTGTCTATGTATCCACACATGTATCAAGTTTCCGGTTAATACAATTATAGCATGAATAATAAACATTTATCATGATATAAGGAAATATAAATAACAACTTTATTATTGCCTCTAGGGCATATTTCCTTCAGTCTCCAACTTGCACTAGAGTTAATAATCTAGTTCACATTGTCATGTGATTTAACACCAATAGTTCACATCTTTATGTGATTAGTTCACATCGCCATGTGACTAATACCCAAAGGGTTTTACTAGAGTCAATAATCTAGTCCACATCGCTATATGATTAACACCCAAAGAGTACTAAGGTGTGATCATGTTTTGCTTGTGAGAGAAGCTTAGTCAATAGGTCTGGCACATTCAGAGCCGCATGTATTTTGCAAATTTTCTATGTCTACAATGCTCTGCATGGAGCTACTCTAGCTAATTGCTCCCACTTTCAATATGTATCCAGATTGAGAGTTAGAGTCATCTGGATCGGTGTAAAAGCTTGCATCGACATAACTCTTTACGAAGAAGTCTTTAGCACCTCCATAACCGAGAAATATGTCCTTAGTCTTCTAAGGATAATTTTGACCATTGTCTAGTGATCCACTACTGGATCAATATCGTACCCCCTTGCCAAACTCATGGCAAGGTACACAATAGGTTTAGTACACAACATAGCATACTTTATAGAACCTATGGCTGAGGCATAGGGAATGATTTTCATTCTCTTTCTATTTTCTACCGTGGTCGTGTTTTTGAGTCTTACTCAACTTTACACCTTGCAATACAGGCAAGAACTCCTTCTTTGACTGTTCTGTTTTGAACTACTTCAAAATCTTGTCAATGTATGTACTAGTTGAAAAATCTTATCAAGCGTCTTGATCTATCTCTATATATCTTGATGCCCAATATGTAAGCACTTCACTGAGGTCTTTCTTTGAAAAACTCCTTTCAAACACTCCTTTATGCTTTCCAGAAAATTCTACATCATTTCTGATCAACAATATGCCATTCACACATACTTATCAGAAAGGCTGTAGTGCTCTCACTCACTTTCTTGCAAATACAGGCCTCACCACAAGTCTGTATAAAACTATATGCTTTGATCAACTCATCAAAGTGTATATTCCAACTCCGAGATGCTTGCACTAGTCCATAGATGGATCGCTGGAGCTTGCACATTTTGTTAGCAGCTTTAGGATTTACAAAACCTTCTGGTTGTATCATATACAACTCTTCTTTAATAAATCCATTAAGGAATGCAGTTTTGACATCCATTTGTCAGATTTCATAAAATGTGGAAATTGCTAACATGACTCGGACAGACTTTAAGCATCGATACGAGTGAGAAAATCTCATCGTAGTCAACACCTTGAACTTGTCGAAAACTTTTTGCGACAATTCAAGCTTTCTAGATATTAACACTACTATCAGGGTCCATCTTCCTCTTGAAGATCCATTTATTCTCAATGGCTTGCCGATCATCGGACAAGTCAACCAAAGTCCACACTTTGTTCTTCATACATGGATCCAATCTGAGATTTCATGGCCTCAAGCCATTTTGCAGAATCTCGGCTCATCATCGCTTCCTCATAGTTCGTAGGTTCGTCATGGTCTAGTAACATGACTTCCAGAAAGTATTACCATACCACTCTGGTGCGGACTATACTCTGGTTGACCTACGAGGTTCGGTAGTAACTTAATCTGAAGTTTCGTGATCATCATCATTAGCTTCCTCACTAATTGGTGTAGGAATCACTGGAACTGATTTCTGTGATGAACTACTTTCCAATTCGGGAGAAGGTCAACTACCTCATCAAGTTCTACTTTCCTCCCACTCACTTCTTTCGAGAGAAACTCCTTCTCTAGAAAGGAACCACTCTTAGCAACAAATATCTTGCCTTCAGATCTGTGATAGAAGGTGTGACCAACAGTTTCCTTTTAGGGTATCCTATGAAGACGCACTTCTCCGATATAGGTTCGAGCTTATCGGTTTGAAACTTTTTCACATAAGCATCACAACCCCAAACTTTTAAGAAACGGCAGCTTAGGTTTCTTGTTAAACCATAGTTCATATGGTGTCGTCTCAACGGATTAGATGGTGCCCTATTTAACATGAATGCAGTTGTCTCTAATGCATAACCCCAAAACGATAGTGGTAAATCGGTAAGAGACATCCTAGATCGCACCATATCTAATAAAGTATGATTACGATGTTCGGACACACCATTACGTTGTGGTTTCCAGGTGGCGTGAGTTGCGAAACTATTCCACATTGTTTCAAATGAAGACCAAGCTCGTAACTCAAATATTCGCCTCCGCGATCAGTATCGTAGAAACTTTAGTTTCTTGTTACGATGATTTTCCACTTCACTCTGAATTTTTTTGAACTTTTCAAATGTTTCAGACTTATGTTTCATTAAGTAGATATTCTCATATCTTCTCAAATCATCTATGAAGGTCAGAAAATAATGATACCCGCCGCGAGCCTCAACACTCATCGGACTGCATACATCAGTATGTATTATTTCCAATAAGTTAGTGGTTCGCTCCATTGTTCCGAAGAACGGAGTTTTAATCATCTTGCCCATGAGGCATGGTTCGCAAGTATCACGTGATTCATAATCAAGTGATTCCAAAAGCCCATCAGCATGGAGTTTCTTCATGCGCTTTACACTAATATGACCTAAACGACAGTGCCATAAATAAGTTACACTATCATTATTAACTTTGCATCTTTTGGCTTCAATATTATGAATATGTGTATAACCACGATCGAGATTCAACAAATCATTCACATTGGGTGTATGACCATTGAAGGTTTTATTCATGTAAATAGAACAACAATTATTCTCTAACTTAAATGAATAAATGTATTGCAATAAACATGATCCAATCATGTTCATGCTCAACGCAAACACCAAATAACATTTATTTAGGTTCAACACTAATCCTGAAGGTAGAGGGAGTATGCGATAGTGATCTTATCAACCTTGGAATCACTTCCAACACACATCGTTGCCTCACCCTCAACTAGTCTCTGTTCATTTTGTAACTCCTGTTTTGAGTTACTAATCTTAGCAACTGAAACGGTATCAAATACCCTGGGGTTACTATGAACACTAGTAAAGTACACATCAATAACATATATATCAAATATACCTTTCACTTTGCCATCCTTCTTATCCGCCAAATACTTGGGGCAGTTCCGCTTCCAGTGACTAGTCCCTTTGCACTAGAAGTACATAGTTTTAGGCTTAGGTCCAAACTTGGGCTTCTTACTGGGAGTAGCAACTTGCTTGCTATTCTTCTTGAAGTTCCCCTTCTTCCCTTTGCCCTTTTTCTTGAAACTAGTGGTCTTGTTAACCATCAACACTTGATGCTTCTTTTTGATTTCTACCTCCGTAGCCTTTAGCATTGCGAAGAGCTCGGGAATTGTCTTTTCCATCCCTTGCATATTATAGTTCATCAAGAAGTTCCAGTAACTTGGTGATAGTGACTAGAGAACTCTGTCAATCACTATCTTGGAAGATTAACTCCCACTTGTTTCAAGCGATTGTAGTACTCAGACATTCTGAGCACATGCTCACTGGTTGAGCTATTCTCCTCCATCTTGTAGGCAAAGTACTTATCAGAGGTCTCATACCTCTCGACTCGGGCATGAGTCTGAAATACCAATTTCAGCTCTAGGAACATCTTATATGCTCCGTGGCATTCAAAATGTTTTTGAAGTCCCGGTTCTAAGCCGTAAATCATGGCGCACTAAACTATCAAGTAGTCATCATACCGAGCTTGCCAAATGTTCATAACATCTGCATTTGCTCCTGCAATAGGTCTGTCACCTAGCGGTGCATCAAGGAGATAATTTTTCTGTGCAGCAACGAGGGTAATCCTCAGATCACGGACCAAGTCCGCATCATTGCTAGTATCATCTTTCAACTAAGTTTTCTCTAGGAACATATAAAAATATAAAACAGTGGAGCTATACGCGTGCTGTTGATCAACATAGATATGCTAATACCATCAGGACTAAGTTCATGATAAATTAAAGTTCAATTAGTCATATTACTTAAGAACTCCCACTTAGATAGACATCCCTCTAGTCATTTAAATGATCACGTGATCCATATCAACTAAACCATGTCCGATCATCATGTAAGATGGAGTAGTTTTCAATGGTGAACACCACTATGCTGATCATATCTACTATATGATTCACGTTCGACCTTTCGGTCTCAGTGTTCCAAGGCCATATATCTACATATGCTAGGCTCGTCAAGTTTAACCCGAGTATTCTGTGTGTGCAAAACTGGCTTGCACCCGTTGTATGTGAACGTAGAGCTTATCACACCCGATCATCATGTGGTGTCTCGGCACGACGAACTGTAGCAACGGTGCATTCTCAGGGAGAACACTTATACCTTGAAATTTAGTGAGAGATCATCTTATAGTGCTACCGCCGTAATAAGCAAAATAAGATGCATAAAATATAAACATCCCATGCAATCAAAATAAGTGATATGATATGGCCATCATCATCTTGTGCCTTTGACCGCCATCTCCAAAGCACCGCCATGATCACCAACGTCACCGGCTTGACACCTTGATCTTCATCATAGCATCGTTGTCGTCTCGCCAACTATTGCCTCTACTACTATCGCTACCGCTTAGTGATAAAGTTCATACAATAAAGTGAAAACCATAAGGCTCCTGCCAGTTGCCGATAACGGTTAGAAAACATGATCATCTCATACAACCATTTATATATCATCACGTCTTGACCATATGACATCACAACAAGCCCTGCAAAAACAAGTTAGAAGTCCTCTACTTTGTTGTTGCAAGTTTTACGTGGATGCTATGGGCTTCTAGCAAGAACCATTCTTACATATGCATCAAAACCACAACGATTTTTCGTCAAGTGTGTTGTTTTAACCTTCAACAAGGACCGGGCATAGTCAAACTCGATTCAACTAAAGTTGGAGAAACAGACACCCGCTAGCCACCTGTGTGCGAAGCACATCGGTAGAACCAGTCTCATGAATGCGGTCATGTAATGTTGGTCTGGGCCACTTCATCCAACAATACCGCCAAATCAAAGTAAGACGTTGCTAGTAAGCAGTATGACTATTATCGCCCACAACTCATTGTGTTCTACTTGTGCATATAACATCTACGCATAGACCTGGCTCGGATGTCACTATTGGGGAACGCAATATTTCAAAAAGAATCCTACGATCACGCAAGATCTATCTAGGAGATGCATAGCAACGTGAGGGAACAGTGTGTCCATGTACCCTCGTAGACCGAAAGCGGAAGCGTTTAGTAACGCGGTTGATGTAGTCGAATGTCTTCGCGATCCAACCGATCCAAGCACCGAACGTACGGCACCTCCATGTTCAACACATGTTCAGCATGATGATGTCCCTCGAGCTTTTGATCCAGTTGAGGATGAGGGAGAGTTCCGTCAGCACAACGGCATGGCGATGGTGATGATGAAGTTACCGGAGTAGGGCTTCGCCTAAGCACTACGACAATATGACAGAGGTGTGTAACTATGGAGGGGGGAACCACACACAGCTAAGACAAATCTTGGGGTGCCCCCCGCCCACATATATAAAGGAGGGAGGAAGAGAGGCCGACCCTCCTAGGGGCGCGCCAAGTGTAGGGAGTCCTACTAGGACTCCCAAGTCCTAGTAAGATTCCCTTTCCTTTTCGGAATAGGAAAGAAGGAAAGGAGGGAGAGGGAGAAGGAAAGGGGGGGGGGGGCGCCCCCACCTCTTGTCCAATTTGGTTTGGGCAGGGGGGAGGCGCGCGCCACCTCGTGGCCCTTCTTCCCTCCTTCCACTAAAGCCCAATAAGGCCCATTAACTTCCCCGGTGAATTCCCGTAACTCTCAAGTACTACAAAAAATACCCAAATCACTCGGAACATTTCCAATGTCTGAATATAGCATTCCAATATGTCAATCTATACCTCTCGACCATTTTGAGACTCCTCGTCATGTTCATGATCTCATCCGGGACTCCGAACAAACTTCGGTCATCAAATCACATAACTCATAATATAAATCGTCATCGAACATTAAGCGTGCGGACCCTGCGAGTTCAAGAACTATGTAGACATGACCGAGACACATCTCCGGTCAATAACCAATAGCGGAACCTGGATGCTCATATTGGCTCCTACGTATTCTACGAAGATCTTTATCGGTCAAACCTCATAATGATGACTACTACACAACCTTCTTCTTGTAGACGTTGTTGGGCCTTCAAGTGCAGAGGTTTGTAGGACAGTAGCAAATTTCCCTCAAGTGGATGACCTAAGGTTTATCAATCCGTGGGAGGCGTAGTATGAAGATGGTCTCTCCCAAGCAACCCTGCAACCAAATAACAAAGAGTCTCTTTTGTTCCCAACACACCCAATACAATGGTAAATTGTATAGGTGCACTAGTTCGACGAGGAGATGGTGATACAAGTGCAATATGAATGATAGATAAAGGTTTTTGTAATCTAAAAAATATAAAAACAGCAAGGTAACTAATGATAAAAGTGAGCACAAACGGTATTGGAATGCGTTGAAACAAGGCCTAGGGTTCATACTTTCACTAGTGCAAGTTCTCTAAACAATAATAACATAATGGGATCATATAACAATCCCTCAACATGCAACAAAGAGTCACTCCAAAGTCACTAATTGCGGAGAACAAACGAAGAGATTATTGTAGGGTACGAAACCACCTCAAAGTTATCCTTTTTGATCGATCTATTCAAGAGTCTGTAGTAAAATAACATGAATCTATTCTTTCCATTCAATCTATCCTAGAGTCCGTACTAGAATAACACCTTAAGACGCAAATCAACTAAAAACCTAATGCCACCTAGATACTCCAATGTCACATCAAGTATCCGTGGGCATGATTATACGATATGCATCACACAATCTCAGATTCATCTATTCAACCAACACAAAGAACTTCAAAGAGTGCCCCAAAGTTTCTACCGGAGAGTCAAGACGAAAACGTGTGCCAACCCCTATGCATAAGTTGACAAGGTCACTGAACCCGCAAGTTGATCACCAGAACATACATCAAGTAGATCACCTGAATATCCCATTGTCACCACAGATAAGCACATGCAAGACATACATCAAGTGTTCTCAAATCCTTAAAGACTCAATCCAATAAGATAAGTTCAAAGGGAAAACTCAATCCATTACAAGAGAGTAGAGGGGGAGAAACATCATAAGCTCCAACTACAATAGCAAAGCTCGCGATACATCAAGATCGTGCCAAATCAAGAACACGAGAGAGAGAGTGTGTGTGTGTGAGACAGAGATCAAACACATAGCTACTGGTACATACCCCCGGCCTGTTGGGGAACGTAGTAATTTCAAAATTTTCCTATGCACACACAGGATCATGGTGATGCATAGCAACGAGAGGGGAGAGTGTTGTCCACGTACCCTCGTAGACCGTTAAGTGGAAGCGTTATGACAATGCGGTTTATGTAGTCGTACGTCATCACGATCGACCGATCGACAGTACCAAACGTATGACACCTCCGCGTTCAGCACATGTTCAGCTTGGTGACATCCCATGAACTCACATTCCAGTAGAGATTAGGGAAGAGTTTCGTCAGCACGACGGCGTGGTGACGATGTTGATGAAGTTCTGCAGCAGGGCTTCGCCTAAACACCGCTACAGTATGACCGAGGTGGATTATGGTGGAGGGGGCACCGCACACGGCTGGGAGAGATCTTTGTGATCAACTTGTGTGTCTAGAGGTGCCCCCCTGCCCCTGTATATAAAGGAGCAAGGGGGAGGCCGGCCGTCCCTTGTTGGCGCGCCTAGGAGGAGGAATCCTCCTCCTAGTAGGAGTTGGATTCCTCCCTTTCCTACTCCTGCTAGGAGGGGGAAAGGCAGGGAGAGAAAGAGAAGGAAAGGGGGGCGCCCCCCTTCGCCTAGTTCAATTCTGACAGGGGGAAGGGGGCGCGCTGCCTGCCCTAGGCCGGTCCCTCTCTCTTTCCCTTATGGCCCAACAAGGCCCATTAGCCCCCGGGGGGTTCCGGTAACCCCTCCGGTACTCCCGTAAAATTTCGATTTCACCCTGAACTATTCCGATGTCCAAATGTAGGCTTCCAATATATCAATCTTTATGTCTCGACCATTTTGAGACTCCTCGTCATGTCCGTGATCAAATCCGGGACTCCGAACTACCTTCGGTACATCAAAACATATAAACTCATAAAACTGATCGTCACAGAACTTTAAGCGTGCGGACCCTACGGGTTCAAGAACTATGTAGACATGACCGAGACACGTCTCTAGTCAATAACCAATAGCGGAACCTGGATGCTCATATTGGTTCCTACATATTCTACGAAGATCTTTATCGGTCAAACCGCACAACACTATACGTTGTTCTCTTTGTCATCGGTATGTTACTTGTCCGAGATTCGATCGTCGGTATCTCAATACCTAGTTCAATCTTGTTACCGGAAAGTCTCTTTACTTGTTCTGTAATACATCATCTCGTAAATAACTCATTAGTTATCATGTTTGCAAGGCTTATAGTGATGTGTATTACCGTGAGGGCCCAGAGATACCTCTCCGACAATCGGAGTGACAAATCCTAATCTTGATCTATGCCAACTCAACAAGTACCATTGGAGACACCTGTAGAGCACCTTTATAATCACCCAGTTACGTTGTGATGTTTGGTAGCACACAAAGTGTTCCTCCGGTATTCGAGAGTTGCATAATCTCATAGTCATAAGAACATGTCACTACAAAAAAAAGACACATCCGTGACATTTTGGGCCGAACGAATTTTTTTTCTGTCATACATATGACACTTCTATGACGATAATTGTGACAAAACCCAGTATCATCATAGATGTGGTGGGCTCCTACTTCTATGACAAAAAATCATGACAGAAAATGGGCTTTTCGTCCTGGGCGGGCCGGAGATGCAGCTGCATGACATTCTTTGGGCCGTCCATGACGGAAAAAACCGTGGTAGAAGCGAGGGGGAGGAAAATTTTGGGGAGTTCCCGATTACGGTGGGAGGTCAGGGGCCGGGCAATGCGCCTTTCTCTCGTACACGTACACGTGTGTGTGCGAGGCGGTGGCTCTAACTGAACCCAAGCGAGGCGTTGGGCTGTAACTGAACCCGAGCGATTGCACTGCAGGCTACGCGTTACTGAACCCGAGCGATTGATCGATGGCTGTTAACTGAACCCGATCGAGCGATTCCTTTGCTACTACTGCTAACTGAAGCCGATCGATGGGATGAATAGTGAGTGTTGCGGGGGGTTTGGATGAACAATGAGCGGTGGCGTTGCCTCTGGATGAACAGGACCCCGTGGTGTGGTGGTGGGCTGGATGAACAGTAGACGGTGGAGGGGTGCCTTTGAAGGGGTGGATGAACAGGACCCTGTGGTGTGGAGGGCTGGATGAACAGTAGACAGTGGAGGGGTGGTTGAACAGGACCCCGTGGTGTGGAGGGCTGGATGAATA
>NC_041392.1:198850054-198850409 GCF_002162155.2 Triticum dicoccoides
TCGATGCTGCCTCTAGGATGAACAGTGAGCATTGCGGGGGGGTTTGGATGAACAATGAGCGGTGCCGTTGCCTCTGGATGAACAGGAACCCATGGTGTGGAGGGCTGGATGAACAGTAGACGGTGGAGGGGTGGCCGTGGAGGGGTGGTTGAACAGGACCCCGTGGTGTGGAGGGCTGGATGAACAGTAGATGGTGGAGGGGTGGTTGAACAGTAGCCGGTGGAGTAGCGCGCGGTGGAGGCTGGATGAACATGAGCCCGTGGAGGCTGGATGAGGTCGACGATAGCCCGTGGAAGCAGGAGGAGGTCGACGGTGGAGATGAACAGTATCCCGTGGAGTCCCGTTTTGCGGTACG
>NC_041392.1:198850452-198860686 GCF_002162155.2 Triticum dicoccoides
TACGCCACAACCCACCCGATGAACAGGACCCCCGTTTCGACCGTAGCGCTCCAACACAAGTCCATTCCCTCCATTTTGCGGTACGCCACACCCCTCCCGATCAACAGGACCCCCGTTTCGACCGTAGGAGGTCTGTTTCCTCCGTTTTGCGGTATGCCACACCCCTCCCGATCAACAGGACCCCCGTTTTGACCGTAGGAGGTCCATTTCCTCCATTTTGCGGTACGCCACACCCCTCCCGATGAACAGGATCCCGTTTCGAACGTGGCCAGTCGAACACAAGGCCGTTTCCTCCGTTCCGCGGTACGCCAGGCCTCGTTTCCATCGCCTGTTCCGTCCAAGCCCTCCCGATGAACACGACACATTCTGTTGCCTCCCCATGAACAAGACGCATTCCGTTGCCTCCCCATGAACACGACGACGACACTGTTTCTCCATTCCGACCCAGCCATGTACATGAGCCCTCGTCGTACGTATGCGCGAGTAGGCGTTCGAGACCCCGCCCGTATGTACACATATGTGGCCGTATTTTCTTTCTTGCACCCTGACCGTTGTACATACGTGTACATGCTACGTGCGCGCCTCTACTACGACACGTGCGCGCCTCTACATCGACCAGTATATATGTACGTACCCGTTAGCGACCAGTATGACAATGCTACGTACGCTTTGACCAGGTGGGTCCCGACTGTCAGGCACTTCCTTGCGTGCGAAGATGTAGCTGGTGGATCCCAGTAGTTAGGGGGGAGAATTGTTTTGTTTTTTTGTCCGGACGCACTTCCTTGCATGCAAAGTTGTAGCTGGTGGGTCCCAGCAGTCAGGGGGAAATGTTTTTTTGCGAAATACGGTGGCCCATCCGGTGGGTCCCCGCTGTCAGGTGGAGGAATAATTATTTTGCATGTAATAAGGAGACACTTCCTTGCTGCGGCCATGGACCCAGCTGTCAGCCTCTCCACGTACAGTCCACGTCCGATGGAAGTCGTTCCTTGACCACGTTGACCACGCCGCGCCGAGAGCACCAGGGCGGTGGACGACGGCGAGGCCTAGGAAGGGGACGACGGGGAGCCGGGGAAGACGCGGCAGTGGAAGCCCACGCGGAGAGGAGTACGAGGGTTCACTGGTTCGGCTGCGGTGTGAGGCTGTCGTCGCCGCAGGGCCTGGCCAGCGGTGGGAATAGTAGGGGGCGGTGAGGCCTCCGCGATAGCACAGCCGGCCACGGGAGGCAGGAGCATGCGGCACGACCGGCGCTGCTTTGGGCGGCTGGAGCAAGAAGACCAGAGGTTGAAGAAGCACTACAGCCGTTGGATGGACATCGTACGGTCACTGGAGCTAGAATCGTTCATATTGACTAAAGTTGACAAAGGCCCCCGTCCCAGTCAACTTAGGTGGCCCACAAGTCAGCCTCCCACCATGGTGGGTCCCAGCTAGCAGGGGGAGTATTCATTTTTTTGTGCGTAATAAGAAGGCACTTCCGGTGGGTCCGAGCTGACAGCGGGGGGAACGTTTTTTCGCGAAATACGCTGGCCCGTCAGGTGGGTCCGAGCAGTCAGGGGGGAAACGTTTTTTTCGTGAAATAAGGTGGCCCGTCCGGTGGGTCCCTGCTGTAAGGTGGAGGAATAATTATTTTGCGCGTAATAAGGAGGCACTTCCTTGCGGCCGCCTGGACCCAGCTATCAGCCTCTCCATGTACAGTACTCTTCCGATGGAAGTCGGTCGTTGACCACGTTGACCACGCCGCGCCGAGAGCACCAGGGCGGTGGTCTGGACGACGACGAGGCCTAGGAAGGGGACGACGCGGATCTGGGGAAGACGCAGCAGTGGAAGCCCGCACGTAGAGGAGTATGATGGTTCACTGGTTCGGCTGCGGTGTGAGGCTACCGTCGCCGCAGAATAACAAGGGGTGTGGGTGAGTGGAGGGATGTCCTGGCTAGCGGTGGGAGTAGTATGGGGGCGGTGAGGCCTCCGCGGCAGCACAACCGGCCACGGGAGGCAGGAGCAGGTGGCACGACCGGTGCTACTTTGGGCGGCTGGACCAAGAAGACCAGAGGTTGAAGAAGCACTACGGCCGTTGGATGGACATCGTACGGTCACTGAAACTAGAAACATTTATTATTGACTAAGTTGACAAAGCCCTTGGTACGCTCCAACTTAGTAGGCCCACAGGTCAGCCTCCGAAACGGTGCGCCCCAAATGTCAGGGGGAGGAATCATTTTTTGGGCGGCCGAAGCTAAGAATATCCGAGATTGAAGAAGAAGAACGACATCCATTGGATAGATATCCAACGGCCACTGCTTCTAGAACCGTGTCTTGACTATAATAAGTTGGCAAAGCCTTGCATATGCGTCAACTTATTTTTTTAAGGGTATGCGTCACTTAGTAGGCCCACAAGTGTGTGGCAGAGAACTTGTAGCCCATTTGCGTTTTGTAAGAATGTACAGCCCATTTTGGAATTCTAATGGAATTTACAACAGCCCATTTATAGTTTGTTAAAAGTATAGCCCATTTTCTAGCTAGGACAATGATTAATAATTTCAACCAACCGTTGAAGACAGAATTCAATAAAATTTCCCACATTTTGATGGGCTCCGAAATATTTTTATC
Organism: Triticum dicoccoides; assembly: GCF_002162155.2. NCBI lineage: Eukaryota > Viridiplantae > Streptophyta > Magnoliopsida > Poales > Poaceae > Triticum > Triticum dicoccoides. Next base: position 198,853,054 of record NC_041392.1, read on the forward strand.
CTGAAATTTCTAGCCAGATTAAATATAAGTTTGTATTACGTAAAAATCCAACGAAACATTGCGCGCGCAACAATGAAAATTTAAGATTTTCAAAATCCATAAATAATATTTTATAAACTAATTTCGTGTTTGGTGCATTTTTTTATTGTTACTGCCCAGTTTTTATAATTACATCCCATTTATTATTTTTAAAGCCCATTTTCCTATTAAGTCTAATGCATCCCTCCTAGGAAAGATTTGCAGCCCAGCGGGGCGGAGAATAACAAGTTGACCTTGCCTGGGTATTCCTCAAAAAGACGTATAGCTGGGCTAGCCATTTTCATCTTGAAAAAATTAGTATCTGGGCTGGATATCTAGCCTGGGCTAGACGGGCCACAGCCTGCCCAGTTAATACCCTGCTCTCCTCTGAACAACAACGAAATCATCGCCAAGAAAAACTCTGCAGTGCTCACGCCTCAAAAACACAAATACTGCTCGAGCTGCTTGGTCCCAGCTGTCAGCCGCACCTTGTGCAATTCTCTGGTTTATATTGACTATATAGGTTGACAATGGTGTGGGACCGTGATGTCAGGAAACCAGGAGAAAGCAAAAAAAATATAGTTGTACATAATATGGAGGCACTTGCATACGTATGACTATGGCCCTAGTGGGTCCCTAGTGTCATCCAGTCAAAATAAAGTCATCTCCTGAATCCTCATGTTCGTTGACGATGTTAACAATGCTCGGCGCCACGGCGAGCGCAACAACTCGAAGGACAACGGAGAGGGCCTCGCGGGCCCTACGGATGGTCTGATACAGCACTCGCTACTCATTCAGGAAGCCAGGATCATCGGACACCTATGAGCACCTTCGAGAAACTAAGACGGCATGAAACGGTAAGGCCGCGCTTGGGAGCTCTGGTTTATTTCAAACATGTATTAACATACAAGTGTAATTTACTCGTCATCGAAAACAACGCGTAAAATACAGCCGTAATGAAACCGAGGGCCCGAGGTCTGTAAGTAAAACCGGCGGGTTACGCGTGTAATTTGAGAGACCAGTGTATATTTTACGAGCACTGCTATATGGACGACATTACCAGATGATACATGCACGACGTGCATATCATGCCATCCATGGGCAAGGCTGAAACAGCAGCTAACGGTTGGATTAGCAATCGTCTGAGTGTTGTTCAGCGTTTTTATCGTGTGTCAAGTACTTCCGATATTTTACTAGTCGGAATCGACCAACCAAGCGCCTTCGCTCGAGACCATCTGCTTTAATTTACAAGCGGTTTTGGTTGGAAAACGACGATCCAATCATGGCCTAATATCATGAGTTGGTCGGAAGATCATATGGTTTCACGTCTAACCTACCCGACTTGTCGTATAGACTATGAATGAAACATCAAACGATGAACTTCTTAAGCACGGAAACAACAGAAGAGGATGATCTTCTTAACAAGCAAATCACTGGCATTAGATCGACATGCAAAACAATACGAAGCATTATTCTCAGGAGGCACGGTGAACAGCTCGTGATGCCGCATGCCACAACATTCCAAGCTCAACTTTGCAATCAAACACAAGGCCTGGCATTACATAGACAATATTCAGAACAAACTCTTAACACATGAATATCTCAGCAGAGTAACTATTTACTTCTAAACTGAACACAGGAATAGGAAAAAACACTCGACGCTGCTCACAGCAAGGGCGTCCCACTCAAAAATATCAAATGCATGTCTTCTAGCTAACATCAATGAGCAAATTTTGACAAGGTTTTCCAATTCCAATATATTGAACTAATGTCTTCTTGCTAACGTCAATGATTAAACTTTGACAAGCTTTTCCCATTCAAAATATGTAATGCCTATGATCGTGGAGTCCTGTCGTAGCTTTTGTACTTGTTTGGGCACTTTTTTCCCAGGGCACTCCACGTGTTGTTAAATTGCCAATGGTCTCTACAGACTAGTCATGTCACCGGTGACTAATAATACTCTGTAAAGCTTCTCGGTCATTCCTTCTGTAATGTAGCGCAAACAGTGACTGCTTCTTTCTGCAAAGTGGAACGACCAACTAGACCTAGTAATGCAGCAGTTTGCCTTACACATTGGCTCCTTTTGTGCAGTTCAACTAAAATCGAAGTCGGAATAAAACCGAGCTTTAATTTTGATATCCCTGTAAGCAACAATAGGTATAATGGAAACAATTACTAAGAAATAACGGTTGATGACTTGTACTCCCAGAAGAAAAGAATCTACTGATCTACTTTATCTTAATGGGAAACAAAGCAGGAGAGTAGCAATTCTCCATCAGTGTGATTCATTCATATTGACTGAGACATTATCTTAACAATGCCTTGTTTCAACATGTATAAAGAACGACAAAGCTTATAAAGGGGGTGATGCTGAATTTGTTGTAACGAAGCAACAAGCATCATGTCTGGGTTGGTCCCATTTTTGTTCACTACTTAATGGGAAAAGACAGCAATACAATAGCTTCAATTCATCATTTATTTAAAACAGTACCAATACAAGTAGCACAGCATCTCAAAACACACTGCACGATCATGTGGATGAAGGCAAGTACCAACCTATCATGGCGCACCCAAGATCACGTACGAATCTGCCAACACGAATAGGAAATCCAATCTCGTTTTGCGCAGTTGCACTGAAATCAAGCAAAGTGTTTCGCGTAGCGAAGCAAAATGTCACAATAGCAACAAGTTGAATAGATATCCCTGTATAAACAGAGGCAAAAAAGGAATCAATTACTGGCTAATAAAGGAGGATGAAACATGCGGCCACAAAAATGGTAATCCCGCCAATCCCTAACAAGTGTTGCAGTTTTGAAATAAGATTCAGTAGTTAATTCTGAGAGTGGCATCAATTACTGGCTTATAAAGGGGGTGATGCTGAATTTGTTGTAACAAAGCAACAAGCATCATGTCTGGGTTGGTCCCATTTTTGTTCACTACTTAATGGGAAAAGACGGCAATACAATAGCTTCAATTCATCATTTATTTAAAACAGTACCAACACAAGTAGCACAACATCTCAAAGCACACTGCACAATCATGTGGATGAAGGTCTGTACTGACCTTTCACATAAAATATGAATCTACCAACACGAATAGGAAATCCAATCAAGTTTTGTGCAGTTACACTGAAATCAAGCAAAGTTGCCGGTGTGACATTTAAGTTTTCTATAGCAACAAGTTGAATAGATATCCCTGTTTTAAGAGGCAAAAAAGAAAACAATTACTAGCCAATAAAGGAGGATGAAACATGCGGCCACAAAAAGAAGCATCTACCTTATCTTGATGGAAAACAAAGTATAGGACAGTAGCATTTCTAAAACGGTTGCATTGATTCATATTAACAGAGAAATTCTTTTAAAAAAGATCAGTAGTTAATTATGAGATTAACAACAGCAAAATAGCTGCATGGGACATGCCAGCACCATGTGCGTCCACACGTATAAATGGGTGATGCAGAGTATGTAGCCCAGCAGCATATATGCGATGGTCCCATATTTGTTCTCTTTGAACCTTCTTCCTATGTGAGGGCAGCAAATCTAGTCGTGCACAAACTACCCGACCCCCTAGTTTCTTTCCCTTTTCAACAAAGAGATCGGTTCCTTACAGATGTGTGTACTCGGTTACCCCCTTTTCCCTTTTCGACCTACAAAGCGGCTGGATAGCCAGTCTATACTACTTTCCACCCCTCCTTTCCTCATTGAACCACGTCCTAGATTCTTGCTCCAGCCCACCGCACCCTTCTTTCCTCTTTGAACCAAGACCTAGATTCGACTACAGATCAAAAAAGATCCACATGCAGCTAGAGCAATGACGGTTTCAAAGAAACTTATACCTTAGGGTCGTCGGGATGTGGCAAGGCGTGCGGCGGGAGGCCGGATCTACCCACACTACGTATGACAGTGAGGAAGAAGGGGTCGGTGGCCCTCCTGCACAGGCGCTGGGTGAAAGAGAACAACGCAGCCGGCAGTGGATTGCCTCCCTCGCCGAAGGCGATAGAGTGAACGCTGCACCTCCTCCCCTTCCCGGTGCGACGGGATACGGACGCCTCCTTCACCAGCTGTGAGGGGGGAGAGAGAGACAAGAGGCCAACACAGTCTTGTTTAGATCTGGTGAAGAGAGTGTGAGAGACTGTGAATATAGCAAACCCTAGCAAATTAACACTGAGCCTCCAGCGTGTAACATATATGTAGTGCGGCGAGCGTGTGGAGAGTGCAAACCCTAGCGAACAAGCGCTGAGGCTCCCGCTTATATATATACTACTGTAGTACGGACTAAGCTCCGGTGCCTTCACTGCACCTGCTTTTGGCTGTATGACAGGTTAGCCAGCCACATTTTGGACCCACCTATCGTAAAATCCTAGCGAAAATTGCACCAACATGAAAGACGACTGCGTCTCCAACGCAACCAAGGTGAACTGACGAAGGATATCATCTTTGTGCGTAACAAGCAAAGAGCACTGATGGAAGACAGCTTGTTTTTCGTCGAAAATCGATAAGCTTCACCAGCCGACACAACCATGAGGCGCAACCATGAGCATCGATAGGTCATCGTGGTGATGCATCATCCATTTGGCATCAAGTTTGGGTGAGGCACCTAAGAAGTTCGACAAATCCTCACTGTGGTCTGTTTCTTCTCAGTAATCAAGCTCGAGGAAGGAAGAACCACGTGGCAGAGGGCAGTGAGGCAGAACAACAATGGCCATCCAATTTTGTGCAGTTCCACTAAAATTGAGGAAGACATGCCCGGGTATGGAGACATGCATCGCTCTTTCCAAAAATATAAAAAGGGTTAGCAACGACATCTCAATTGTCAATAAGAATTAATGAAAAGTATACCAACAAACAGAAGCATCATAATTATCTTGATGGGAACTAAACCAGAATACCCGAGGAAAAAAGCATTTCTTCATTTAACCAGTGATAGTACTACCACCATAAGGCAAATGACCGCAGAACCACCATGTATTTTTTGTCGAAACAACATGTATACCTCCACCGAGGCATAAATCAGGACAACTTTTTGAGTGGCAATTCCTCTATAATAGTACTAGTAGGTGTTGTTGGACCAGCCGACAAACCCTAGCTACTATGCATGGGGAGCTGGGGAGTAGTCTCATAGAAGAAAACCCGCACGCAGCGACCTGGGGAGCTAGACCAGTACAAGAAGTTATACCTCAGGTGGGCGAGATGTCGTTTAGGCGGGCGGGCGGGATCTGCCGACACGACGGCAGCGAACAAGGGCGTGGAGGATCTTCATCCGCGCCAGCGCCGGCTCCGAGAGGATGGTGCGTATCCGCTTCCTCCGTTGGCGACGACGACAATGTCAATGCTGCACCTCCTCACCTCCCGCAGCGGACGGGATTCGGCCTGATCTGTGACCACCGGTGAGGAGAGAGATAGAGTGGACATTGTCATCTTGTTTTGATATGGAGAGGGTGAGAGAGCGAGACGCGAGAAACTCTATCAAACAAGAGGCTATAATGGAGTAAAAAAATATCTCCATAGCAGTGGTTTTAAATAGAATACGCACGTTCCCGGAAAAAAGAAACGAAAATTGGCAGACAATTTTTTAAGGGTCTGTCTAGGACACATTTAGATGTGACATAGTTATGTCACATATAAGTTGATGTCCACTCTGTTTGTGGTCTTTTCCTAGTTTTTTTGTTTCTTGTTGCTACATTATATACTTGTGGGAGCTTAGATGTGATATCCTTAAATTACATCTAGATGTGAATTAGACAAACTGATTTTCTAACGTACCAAGAAAGAAAACTCGATCAAAAACACGACCCCGCTGCCAGGTCGCGAGAGTCGTCGCGCACACACACATAGACATAGACATGCATATCCGTGTTTACGTAAAATTCCATTTCCATCTCCATCTCCAATCATATTTGTCCAACTGGCACATTATTTACGTTGTTAATTATATATGCTGCAATATTAACGTACAACATCTCTTATTTGCGCACGTCCGGACCACTGCCACGGCCGGTCCTGACCAACCCGAACCCTCTTCATCACCCGCGCGTGCTTCCCGCCCGAAACGGTCAGTGCCGCATTCATGCCCGGCCAGAGCGGACGCGACCTCTCACTGGCGCCGACATTGATTGCAGCGCGCTGGCCAAGAGAGCATCGCCCGCGCCGCTTCCGGGTGCACGTGGCTGCTTCGTGTTCAAAGGTCGCAATAGCCGGCTACAACATGCGCGATCTCTTTCAGTAGTAAGTTCTTGGGGGTCCGTGCTACAGCTAGCTGTCCTCCCCCAACTCGTCGATCTCTTTCAGTAGTGCTAGTACTCCATGGCGCGATCCATCGACAAGCAGGCGGGAAAGTTATGGTATACTACTCGTTTTGTGGTGAGTGGCATGCCGAGCGACCATGTGGGGTTAAGCCGTGGAGGAGGGTGAGACACGAACACGACAGACGTGATTTAAACGTTGGTTTTGCTCGATGGCGCGATCCAACGAAACGAAACATTGGTTTCTCTCCATTTCCATTTTTTCTCCGGAAAAACGGAAACTTTTCCACTCCATTTTCATTCCTATTCCAAGGTTGCCCCGTTACAACATTCCGTCAAGTACAAAGGAAAACTAACACGCATGATGATGCATCTCAATGATTCACATATCATAGCCAATATTTACTTCACAACTAAAGAAAAAAGTTGTGAGAGCATGTACGATAGAAAAACTACTGATGGGGTCACTATGACTTAAACCCTAAACCCGAAACATGATTTAATTTCCTGGCCAGGTAGAACCTGTCGAAGGAATGTGCTAGAGGGAGATTCTTTAGTGAGAATGTCAGCAACAATAGAAGCAGCACTCTTTGGTTCTCCACCTTCTGGTACCTCTTGTTCCATAGCACTTTCCATGTCGGGAAGGAAAAACGGCTGGCACCCTCGGATCATACGATGCTTTTGTGCAGTTCCACTAAAATCGACCTGAGCATCCCTGATGGCAAAGATATTGAAGAAGTGTGATTAGAATAATAGTACTGGCACTAGTTCATGAGACATAAACTCATCACAAATAGAAGCCGATAGAAGTAGAGAAAGATCGACATGGCGATGGAGCTACGGCAGTGGAGCAAGCCGGCTCCAAAAGGAAGATGGACTACCTGGGACGTCGGGCTGTAGCTAGAAGGGCGGTTGGGACGCGACATCGGCCCATACCGCGGTGACCCCCGATTGGGACACATCGACTGTGGGTTTTCTCCCTCGCCGATGTCGACCGCGTCTACACAGAACATTGTTCCCTTCCCCCAGCTGCAGGATCAGGCTCATCGTTCTTTGCTTGTGAAGAGAGCTCCTTCTAATGTATATATAGTGGTTTTCTTTTTCTATCCATATCAATCATTTTATATTGCGTACATGTCATTCAAGAGTGAAATGATGGTTGCTTCTTTCGACTAACTTACTTTGTGATTTGACTGCTCCTTAGTGGCCCCTACACGTACTCCCCCTACGTGTATGCAACAGTCACACGTACACATGGACGCAAAAACGCGCGCGACGCCCTAATGCATGCATGTCCGAGCACACGACGGAACACACACGGTCACGCTCAAGTGCTCAACCTACATGTGCATGCACACACATACTCAGTCAGGG
>NC_041392.1:198861133-198861431 GCF_002162155.2 Triticum dicoccoides
TGTGTGATTTGACTGCTCCTTAGTGGCCCCTACACGTACTCCCCCTACGTGTATGCAACAGTCACACGTACACATGGACGCAAAAACGCGCGCGACGCCCTAATGCATGCATGTCCGAGCACATGACGGAACACACACGGTCATGCTCAAGTGCTCAACCTACACGTGCATGCACACACATACTCAGTCAGGGTGAGCTAGTGACCGTATGAACACCGGAATATATATATATATATATATATATATATATATATATATATATATATATATATATATATATATATATATATATATATAT
>NC_041392.1:198861528-198865210 GCF_002162155.2 Triticum dicoccoides
TATTGAGCGCAATGAGCGTATTATGAATCCCACTGACCGTATTTTTACAAATATACAGTGACAGATTGTGTATTTATCTTATTTGAAATTAAGCCATATTAACTGGAGAGGAGGCAGCATGGACTAGCATTACTTTGTTGTGTCCCGTCACTTGCCGAACGAGGAGAAGGTTGCAGGACGGGAGAAGCTTGCGCGCGGTGGCTCACAGGACAAGGAGAAACTTTTGACTTATGCAAGCTCTCCCTCGCTCAAGCGGTGGACGTGCAACAGTTAATTCGGTGTCAGATTGCCAGAAGCATACACTATACTACTAGTGCTATTATTGTTCGACTTCCCGAACAGCCAAGCACAAAGTTACTAGTACTACTACTATAGTCCATAAAGGTACGTACTATACTAGTACTAGGAACCGAATGGAGGAGCGTCTGCACTCTTATTATAATTTTAAAATGTGATAAAGCAATCTTCAACACATTTGGTTCTCTTTGAGGGTTCTAGCATGTGATAATGGAAGTTGATTGCATGGAACACTCGCCACAATTCACGCTTAATTCTGGCTCATATCTTGTTACAAATACTAGCGCTCAGTAATATTTCCTCTTTTTTTGATATTCAGCATGTAAACAGGCCAGGAAACCTTGCGGCGCATCTTCGTGCGAACCGTGCTTGCTGCACTTTGAATGTGGCCGAGAGCTGGCTTGATGAAACACCTCGCTTCCTACTTCTTTTTTTGCGGGGTACCTCGCTTCCTAGTGACCAGTGTCTTGGCTGATCGTCCTAAGAATGCTTATATATGAATAAAGCTCTCTCATTTACCCGCAAAAAAGATTAAGCCATATTAACTGGAAAGGAGGGAGTATGGACTAGCACTACTTTTTGGTGTGTCCCGTCAACTCGCAGAACAAGGAGAAGCTTGCAGGACAAGGTGAAGCTCGCTTACGCCTTTTGACTAATGAAACCTACCCTCGGTGGACATGCATCAGTCCATTTGGTGTCAGATTGTCTGAGGCATACACTGTAGTACCCAACATGCGGAGTACCATCATTGTTCGACTTCATGAAGGGGCGAAGAGCCAAGCGCAGTAGTACGCGTACTTGGTTTTGCACCTTCATACTACTCCACCCTCCGTCACAGTTTACAGGGTGCGCTTCATTATGATGCATTTCTCTCAATGCATTTCCACCACCAGAGAGACTTTAGACGCGTTTGGTTTAATGCTCAATTAATTAGGGCGTGGTAACCGCAATCAAGTCCACAATTTTCTCTCCATGTACTGTACTACTATGGAGTGCATGCATGTGTGTACCCGGGGTGGAAGCACTGCATGCATGTGTGTATGCATTATTCCCTCTAGTAATAGATGCCGTGCTATCACTACCAATGCTATTTTTCAGGTCGATCACTAGTTGCCTTGGTCCCACAGATTTTTTTTCTTTTTTCTGAAGTGCGCTGTATAAACAGTGATGGATGGAGTAGTATGAGCGGATTCAAAGAAGAGTGTATTGATGGTTTCTTCTTTAGAGCAACTTACAGTGGGAAAGGTGGGGCTTATGATTTGATTGCTCATTACTCACTATTAATGCGGCGCAACGACCGGGCTGTGTCTCCCATGCGGTTGTGCACTACCCCCTCGGTTCTTAAATATACTCCGGAGTATTTGTCTTTCTAGAGATTTCAACGAGTGACTACTCAAATATTTGTCTTTTTAGAGATTTCAAATGGACTAGCACATACAGATGTATATAGACATATTTTAGAGTGTAGATTCACTCATTTTGCTCCGTGTGTAGTCACTTGTTGAAATCTCCGTTAAGACGAATAGAATATTTAGGAACGGAGGGAGTACACATACGAAGCAAAATGAGTGAATCTACACTCTAAAATATGCCCGTTTGAAATTTTAAAAAGACAAATATTTAGGAACAAAGGAGTATAATTTTGTGCATGGCACATGGACCCGGATGATGAAGAGGCTTCTGGCAATGCTATGAAGCTTCCATCATTTGTTTACATAATTGACGTACTATACAAATAATTTTCCAGCGACATGAAATTGTACAATGGTGTGAGCTTTTAGCTTTTCTTTCGCGTGTCTTGCCATCGATGCTCTTTCGGAAACAATAAAAAACTAACTTCCTTGCTAATGCATGTCAATTATTAGCAGACCAGAGCTAATAATTACATCACAACTGAAGACAAAGTTGTGAGAAGGTGTTAAATTAAAATTGATCCATGCTTTCATTGGCAGCAACGTCCCCCCCAGCTCTGTCTAAATCAACAAGGCATGTTGGGAAAAAAGTAGCTATCTGGAGCATGCAACATTCCGGTCATTTTGTGTAGTTCCACTAAAATAGAGCTGAGCGTCCCTGTTCCAAAGATATCAAGTGTGATTACGATAATAGAGGACTGCTGATGAAACAATAAACACACAAATAGAAGCCGGTCACCTTTGCAGTCTCTCTTAAGACTAACTACTTGGAGAAGATTAGGCTCGGAGTTGGATGAGGAGGATAGAGAAAAACCAATCTCCCTTTGTGCAGTCGCACTGAAATGTAGAGACGTTGCCCGTGTGACATTTTAGTATAACTGCACAAAACACTCTTAAGAATAAAGTGATTTGTGCAGTTCACCAAAAGGTCGCAATAGCAACGACGTGAAATGGATAGCCCTGTTTGCAAAAAAGAGGTAGAAAGGAAACAATTACTGGCCAATAACAGTTGATGACACATGCGCTGACAAAAAAGAAGCATATTCCTTGTCCTAAGGGAAGATAACAACACAGTTGTGTTTGTCTAAAATGGTGTGAGGACGAGAATGCAATATGGAAAGTACGCCGGACGAGCTACGTTTTGGGCAAAGAACTATGGAAGATCCACATGTAGCAACGTGGGAAAACGGGCAGTGGAGCAAGGCTGGAGGGGATACCTGGAGGTCGTCGGGATGTAACTAGGTGAGCGGCGGCAGGCAGAATCTGCGAGTAGGTGGCATAGGCCCTGCCGCTCCAGAGCTTGGTCAGAGAGAACGACGTGTACCGCAGATCGGGACGTGCTGCCTCGGCACCGTCGAACGGAGAAACGATGCACATCCTCCCTTTCCCCCGATGGACGGGATGCGGCCGGATCATTGACCAACGGTGAGAGAGAGAGGCCACCGCACTCCCTTTCCCCCGGCGGATGGGATGCGGCCAGATCAGTGACCAACGGTGAGAGAGAGAGGCCACCGCACTCCCTTTCCCCCGGCGGACGGGATGCGGCCGGATCAGTGACCAACGGTGAGAGAGAGAGAGGCCACCGGAGCCTTGTGTGAGATACTCTGAAGAGCGGACTACCTTTTCCTCCATAAAAATCGTTTTATATTCTGTGTACGTGCCATTGAGCGCTATAACTTTATTTAAAAATAACACGGCAACGCGTCAAGTCGAACTTTGTTTCATGCACGCGTGGTACACGACCTCCCTAGGTAAACAACCGCTACAGGCGTTCAAATTAGCACGTGGGCTGCCATTTCATAAATAAATGAGCTCCACTGTGTACCCGCGCGGGTATGGCTGGGCATGAAGCGTGAGTATGTGCACGGTGCACCTATTCTCTTCTTGTATACGTACACCACCTATGTGGGGTTGTGTGAGAGAGATATAAACCTAGAGAGATATAGTGTGTGGGTTCTTGAGAGTTTTTTTGT
>NC_041392.1:198865288-198868281 GCF_002162155.2 Triticum dicoccoides
GGGGGGTCAATCAAAAAATTTAACATATGCAATGTGTGTGAAATAGAGTCCTGGATATAACATATATATAGAGGGGGCGATCCACGAGAAGAGAGTGGAGGTATCATCGGCTTGAGGTGTCCATAGAATCGAAGAGAGAGATGGTGTGTGTGTGTGTGTGCGCGCGCGCGCACGATCGATAAACAGTGCCATCGAATTTGTGTGTGCCCACGTCAAAGATATAGAGTGGTTGGCCTACTGGAATGTGAGATGGGACATGTGCAGTTTGTCTCTGTGGCATGGATACCTACCTGCAGCGCTCGACTATCGATGTGTGGTGGGGGAAGAGGGAGGCCCAATTAACTATAGAGGTACAATGGTTGGTATATGTGTGGAGGAGGAGAGATGCCTACCTCATGTATTAAGGAGATCGACCTGCCTCATGTATTAAGGGAGATCGATCGGCATCCATGCATATGTGCAGGAGATGAATAAGGTTGGGAGAGAGACAGAGCTAGAGTGTTGGAGGGGGTGGTAGTGGAGTTGCTTCTAACAAATGGTGGGATAGGCTTGCTAGACAAATGGAGGGCACACTCGCAATATCAATAAGAGAGGAGATGGCTGCTTGTTGTCTGTGCACGTGCGTGTGAGAGACGGGTCAGGAGGCATGCACGAATGATGAGGGGGGACGATGTGGCCGTGGTAAGCAGACGTAACTACATAGGAAGATCAATCGCCCTTTGTAAGAGAAAGGAGAGACATAACTTGTGAGGTACGTTGATCGATGGGGGGTAGTTAAAGTGGATCTAGGTATATGTTGGGAGATCGATCGGTATACCTGCATGTGTGTGTTACAAGCAAATGAGGCACGAGGAGAAGGATAGAGAGAGAGAGGGATGCATGTAGAAGGTGGTACGAGAGGCATACTATATCAAGGGGGAGGAGTGTGCGAGTATGAGAATGATGAAAAGAGTGGTGGGAGTGAGGCATGGACGGTGACAAGAGAAGAGGGGAAGCTTGTGTTTGTGCTAGGCACACCTGGCTAGAGAGGCATATCGATCGAGGTGTGCCGTAAACGAGCTGGGGGGCCTACACACACCATGGGTGAATGACCTAAAGTGAAAAGACAAATTTGTGCAATGGAGCTAGAGAATGCTGAGGGAGGGTGAGAGGGATGCGGGCGTGTGCATGCACAAGAGAAAGTTAGCGCTAGCTACAAAGATAAGAGGGTTGTGTGGGTGTAAAGGACGAATAGAGATCATATATACTTCATTATAAAAAGCAAATTCAGATATTTGAAGAATTTATCATAGTGTTTCAAACCGATGGATGTGTGAATATGTATAACGGTGATACACATGGTGTGGTTATGAACATGGTATACTACATTTAATATATTTTATCTCTACTCTTATAAAAACAGAGTTGTTGATGATGGTGTGCCTGCCATCCTGCATTATAGGCCGTCTGATTTATATCTGGTGGATAGCAAGGAAACTATGATGGTTGAAGTTGGCAACAATCATGATTGTAGATTCTTATTGAAATAGAGAAACGAATTCAAATTTAGTTCGAATTGTAGCGGTAGTATAGACATTTGGAATGCACTAAAATGTTGGTATGAGTAGGTCACATGCATTATACAACAAGCGAAAAAATTTAATCGGACATAACATGGATTCATACTCCCTCCTTCCATCTATATAGGGCGTAATGAGATTTTTAAGACCGCCTTTGACTATTGACAAGATCAATAGTACATGACATGCACAATGTGAAAATTATATCATTGAAAGAACCTTTCGCAGAAGAATTTAACGGTGTGCTTTATGTAAGTTGCATGTCATATATTATTGCTCTAATATTTGGCCAAAGTTAGCATCGAAAAACGCATTAGGCCCTATATAGATGGAAGGAGGGAGTAGCTTTGAATAGCATTTGTATAGTAAAACGGGGCAAGACTCTCTCTTTGTGTGGTGTGAATAGTTTTATTTTTTTCGTTTTCTTTTTGGTTGAGGGAAGTGCGAATTGATTTGGTACGTACAAGTACAATATTACTACACGTTAGGCTTGTCCCTAAAATTCAACCCGCGTCTTGTTATATCCGGAAAATTCAGATATCGTGCTCCCAAAACTGGCGCCTTCACAACCCGGGCCTTGCTATCCCAAAATTACAACACGCGCCAAAACTCCCTCCAGCTGCCAAATCCCGACACGCGAAATCCCCCTTCTAACCCTGAGCCGAAAGGGCCGCTAGTTCAAATCGGTGGGGGGTACTTTTGTAACACACCCTACATTTTGGACAAGCGCGTTCCTAAGTCATGCTTCACCCCCTCCCATCGCCCCCTTTTCGCCATTTGAAATCCCAGGCCGCCATCACCTCTCCGCTCCAGCCGCGAAACCCCACCCTCCTCCGTCCGCCACATCACCGCTGCCTAGCCGGAGCCTCTTCCCCGACGATGTCGTCCACCACAACAGCTCGACGTCCCTCATCCACCTCCCTGGATGAGGATCCGTCGTCCATCTCGCCGTCTTGCCGGTTCAGCCGCCCCGTCCTCCACCTCCAAGGAGCTGCTTCGACGATCGCCTCGTCTATCGCGGCTGCTCCATCCCCACAGCGCCGCCTTAACCTGCTCCACCGGAACCGCAACATCCTCACCAACTCCTCGGACGAAGCCGAGGCCTACTCGACGCCACCAAAGAGGTTGTACACTCATCGCATCACACCTTCTCCTTAACTCGACCTCCCGTCGCCGACGGTGCTCCATCCTGCACCCCCATGGAGCTGCTACCTTAAAGCCGGCGCCGCGGGCGACATCTCCATGGCGGCTCTCCCCCAGTGCGAGGCCCCTTCGGCGGTGGCGTCCATACCAGCCGGATCTGCTGCTGCTGCTGCTGCTGCTGCTGCTCTGGCTCTCGCTCGATCGCTCGCTCGCCCAGCTGCTGCTGCTGCTCTCCCCCTCGCTCGTGCTGCTGCTCTACTCCGATTAAGCCACACTTCAGTCGACTGAATC
>NC_041392.1:198868566-198880162 GCF_002162155.2 Triticum dicoccoides
CTGCAGCGGGGACGGGGGCTCGTCGGAGAGGTACCCCCACTATCTATCTTAGGGTTCAGGGTGGGGGGCGGGGCCTAGAGGGCTGGTCGGGGCGGCAGTGGCGAGTTGTTTCGGGGCGGCGAGGCGGCGCTGGGGCCGGCGGTTTGGTCGGTGGTGGCTGGCGGCTTGGGGGGTGCATGTTGAATATGAACTGCAGGCCCTCCCTAAACTACATGTCAAGTGCCTCTCTGCTACCATTGCGTTCAGTTTTGATAGTAGCTTTCAGATTCCACAGTAAATTTCAGTTTCGATAGTTAAGTTCAGAGTCAACAGTTTTTACCTCATCTGTTGTAGTCAGGTGGTTTTTGGTGATGTTAATTTTACATCCATTTTACATCATCTATTGGAGATGCTATTAGAATCCCACTTGAGATTGACGATGTCTGTCTTGTGCTGCTTCAGCCTTGACGTCTTACGGCTCACTGGAGCTGCTGCAATAACAGAACGATCCATCACAACAGAGCAGTGCCCTGGACACCGTCTACAGATTCCTCAGATCTTCCTCCACACCTCCGACAGCCACCTCTGCCTCAACTGCTTCAGCGACCAACCCAATGATGCTGAGGTCGACAGGGCTACAGCAAAGAGGTTGTACACTTGTTGCATCACTTATTACTATACATTCACGTCG
Source organism: Triticum dicoccoides (assembly GCF_002162155.2). Taxonomy (NCBI): domain Eukaryota; kingdom Viridiplantae; phylum Streptophyta; class Magnoliopsida; order Poales; family Poaceae; genus Triticum; species Triticum dicoccoides. The sequence goes on from NC_041392.1 coordinate 198,869,237, forward strand.
ATCCAATAGGGCTATTTTGGTTCAACGGAAAAACATCGATCCACTGGTTGTTACCATCACTCTAAATTTCCGCATGCTCTCCTTACATAATATCACCATATTTTTTCGTATGCATGTCAGATATTGTACACAGTCATGCTGAACATGTAGAGAAAAAGAGAAGAGTTTTGCGTGGCAATACAATGTCATGCAGACATCGCTCCATGGTGGGTTCAATGGAAAACCCTCTCCACCCCTCTCCAGATTGTAATCCAGAGGAAGATATCTGTTCTGAGGCGGATTCGAACGCCGCTGACCACTCCTACTTACCCCCCAAGGTGTTTGCTCTACCTTGGCATGATGATGTTAGTCATATCATGCATATGTTGCCTTGCAGTGCCTACTTTTGACATCATATATGTCATCTGCTTAGTTTAGACATGTTCTGTAATGCCACCTGTTTAGTTTCTATATAATATATGGGAATTATGCAGTCTCATGTCTTTTAGCCAGCCATAATATATGTGAAATGTGCAATGCCATCCTGTTTAACCAGGCATCATATATTTGAATGATATCTTGCCCATTCTTTTCTTCATTACATTTCCATTTGTCGACAATGTTTGTATATTAAACTACTCTTCCTATGAATCAGCCATTTGGGTGGGAGATGGAAAAATCTGGAGTGAAAACAAGGCCTTCAGAGCAGATAGTGCTACCTGTCAAAGTAGATTTCTTGTTGGGTCCCGATAGCTCCTCAAAGATGGATTCAGAGACATATGACCAGTCCTATTCCCCCACTGAGGTGTATGCTCTAACTTGGCATGGTTTTACTGCTCATATCATGCATACGGTGTCTTGTGTTGCATAGTTTAGACATCATATACACAATATGCCACACCATGTTCTTAGTTCAGACATCATATCGAATGCCCTCTGTTTAGCATATAAATCACATATGTGAATTAAATGATGCGATCCTGATTACTTAGATAACATGTAGGTGAATTATTTCATGCGATCCTGTTTAGTTATTCATCATATCTTTGAATTACGTTATGCTATGCTATCCAGTTTAGATAGACATCATATATGTGAAATTATGTCATGCTATCCGTTTTAGTTAAACAATATACATGTCAACTATTTCATGCCCTCTTTTTTCCACACTATCTATTGCATCTGTCTCTCATACAATGTCTGTACATTCAACTATGTTTCCTGTTTACCAGCCATTTGAATTCGAGCGGGTGATGTCAGTATCTAGCGGACTAAAAACACGGTCATCAAATAAAACAGTGCTACCTCTTGGTGGAGATAGCACCCCGGTTGTACATGCACAAGAACCAGCCCTACCACACATAACCCAAACTCTCGCAGATTGTACCCCTACTACGATGGACAGGGAACCAGCTTCACCCAATCTAACCCCAACCCCAGCCGATAGTAACCCAGTTCCTGTTGACACAGCACCATCTCCACCACAGAGCTCCCAAACAAGAGCAGTTAGTAAGGCAGCTCCAGTGCCCAAAGGGCCAGTACTATCACGGCGAACCCCAACTCCACCAGTTAGTACGCCTATTCCTGTGGAGGAAGCACAACTAGCTAGTCATAGTTTAGCATCTATCGCATTTGATGTTGTTAAATCATATGTGCGTATCTTCGCATCTTGGAAATATTATACTGAAGATGAAGGAAAATTCCAGTTGCAGGTGTTTGTCCAGGAGTTATGTGTAAGTAATGTTATTCATGGCAATTACTTTGCTTCGTCCCATACATCCTACCTCCATGATGGTTATAATACAGTAAATTTTCCCATTTTTCTCTATAGAGAAGGACCGATTTGGAAACTCAGGATGAGGTAACCTGTGCTAATACCTCTGCTATCTTCAAGAATGCTTGGTGGCAGTATCAGAATTACCTGAAGAAAACGTACTTCACCGGCAAAGAAACTCATCAAATTCCCTTATGTTCTCCTGAGACACATTTACTGGATGATGACTGGGAACGCCTTGTTTTGTACTGGTCCTGAACCAAGAATGTGGTAAGGTCTATGAGCTCATTTTCTACTTTTAAGTATTATATTCTTGCGTCTTACTGTACTCTGTTCATGTAGAACAAGTGCCTAAACCTGAAGAACAATTGTTCTAATTTAAGATTCCATTGCTACCATAGGACATAGATATATGTTTGTTTGATGCTTTTATTATGTACTAGTACTTGGCAATAGAAGACTTGGTAGTTTAATCATGTCCACCTTACTAATGAACTGGTTCACCGAAATGAGTTTCATATACTAGTACATGCTAAACTTGTTATGTGTCTGCTTGTTTCTTCTTTTAGAATGCTGACAGAATATTGGGGAAGAGTGCCTTATTAAGCAACGGTAAAGGAACTAATGCAGATAAGGTTCAGGATAGTGACACATCCTGTCTCGGTTTAGTGTTTGAGTTACTGGCCACTACCGCTTGCACAAGCTATTCAAACTCATTGTCTGAATCAATTCGGTTTCTTGAGTCTCAACTACAAGCTGAAAGACATCGATCAGCTGTGCTGCGACAAGAAGCGGAAGGACTGCGGAAGTCCCTGGAGCATTCAGATGCATACTTTCTGGTGCAACAGCAAGCGTTGGAGGATTTTAGCGCTAAGCAGGACAAAGCTAATCAGCTTGCGAAGCTTATTGCCAGCATGGTGGATACCCAGGATAACGTTCTTGAGCTCTTCTGAAATTGTTTCAATTATGCTCTTGTTTTGCTGCCGCGTTTATTTGCACTGGTGGCCAATTTTGACGGCCAGTGTATATGATATGCTGCTTTGTTCCCTATATTTGCACTGGTGGCGAACTTTGATGCCCAGTGGATGTAATATGTGTAATAGCCGTGATAGCCTAGCGTTAGTTGCTTGCTTATTTATTTCCTTGTTGTCTTGTTTATTTGTTTGCTTGTAGTCATTGCAGCTCTTTTTCTGCGGTTAACTAGTGGCTGCAATAACCTATTTTTTAAAACTAGGCCACAATAACCATGGGCTAATATTTACTGTAGTGACATTGGGCCTCCTACGGGCCGTAGAAACAGTGGGCCTTCTACGGGCCGTAGAAACAGTAGGCCTTCTACGGGCCGTAGAAACAATGGGCCTTCTACGAGTCGTATCATCAATGGGCCTTCTATGGGCCATATGATCGATTGGCCAAACATGGGCCAATAACAGGCTGCATTATGGCCGTAAACGGGCTAGAGTTGGAATCGTCCATTCATGGGCTGACTGTAACGGGCCATCGTTAATAGGCCGTATTTGATGACGCTATGAAAATGGCCCAACGTATTAATGGACCACAAACGGGCCGACTGTAACAACGGGTTGAATTTGGCCCACAAGCAGAAAATGACAGTAACGGGCCATAAGTAAACGAATGCTGGAATGAGCCCAAGAATAAATGGGCTCTGAGAAGGCCGAAAGATAACATGGGCTGGAAACGGCCCAACGGAATAACGGGCCGTTAATGGGTATAAAGTGATACACTGTTCATTACAGGCCAGTTTCACCACGGGTCGTTAATGGGTGTAAAGTGATACACTGTTCATTACGGGCCAGTTTCACCACGAGCCGTTAATAGGCCAAGAGTTACATAGGGCCTCATATGGGCCGAAAGACGTCATAGGCCATACATGGGCCAGAAGTGAAAACGGGCTGGAATCATATTGGATGACCCAAATGACGCTACTGGGCCTAATTCGGATAGGGCGTAATGGGCCTTGGGTTAGCGGGCTGTAAATGGGCTATATGCAAACATGCCGTTAATAGGCTTTCCATGGGCCGGCCTGCCACCTTTTGACCAAGTCAAACAGGCTGGCCTTTTCACAGGAATGGGCCTTTGTTGGGCCGTGCCACGTGTCGACGTATCATAGGCGCCTATCTAACTCATTGACGAGCTGACACGTGTTTCGTCCAGCCAATAAGAGTTTTACACATGGAAATTTCCCATTAGTTGGGGCTATTAACGGGTTATCGGATCCAAAACCTGACCCGATAGCTTAACGGCGTTCCGTTACGGTGGATGCCACGTATCGGTCACCCTTGACGAAAGCACTTCGGTGATGCGTGATTTATCATCGTGGAAGTGGACACTTCCGTGATGATAATTTTGGTAATGTCATGGAACACTTCTACGACAGCACATGTATGACTATCTTGATTCTGTCAAAAATTTGTCATGGATGTACATGCATGACAAAAAACGCGACCTACTGTGACAAACGCGTATCATCATGGAAGTGTATTTTTTTGTAGTGTGTATAAGTCATGAAGAAAGAAATAGCAGTAAACAAATGATCAAGTGCTAAGCTAACGGAATGGGTCAAGTCCATCACATCGTTCTCATAATGATGTGATCCCACTAATCAAATAACAACACATGTCTATGGTTAGGAAAATTAACCATCTTTGATCAATGAGCTAGTCAAGTAGAGGCATACTAGTGACACTATGTTTGTCTATCTTCTGCAGTGGTCGGGCATTGAGTCTTACTCAACTTCACACCTTGTAACATAGGCAAGAACCCTTTCTTAGTTTGATCCATTTTGAACTTCTTCAAAACTTTATCAAGGTATGTGCTTTGTGAAAGTCCAATTAAGCGTCTTGATCTATCTCTATAGATCTTGATGCCCAATATATAAGCAGCTTCACCGAAGTCTTTCATTTAAAAACTCTTATTCAAGTATCCTTTTATGCTATCCAGAAATTCTATATCATTTCCAATCAACAATATGTCATCCACATATAATATTAGAAATGCTAAAGAGCTCCCACTCACTTTCTTGTAAATACAGGCTTCTCCAAAAGTCTGTATAAAACCATATGCTTTGATCACACTATCAAAATGTTTATTCCAACTCTGAGAGGCTTGCACCAGTCCATAAATGGATCGTTGGAGCTTGTACACTTTGTTGGCTCCCTTTGGATTGGTAAAACCTTCAGGTTGCATCATATACAACTCTTCTTCCACAAATCCATTCAGGAATGCAGTCTTTACATCCATTTGCCAAATTTCATAATCATAAAATGCGGCAATTGCTAACATGATTCAGACGGACTTAAGCATCACTACGGGTGAGAAGGTCTCATCGTAGTCAACTCCTTGAACTTGTCGAAAACCTTTTGCAACAAGTCGAGCTTTGTAGACAGTAACATTACCCTCAGTGTTTGTCTTCTTCTTGAAGATCCATTTGTTCTCGATGGCTTGTCGATCATCGGGCAAGTCAACCAAAGTCCACACTTTGTTCTCATACATGGATCCCATCTCAGATTTCATGGCCTCAAGCCATTTTGCAGAATCTGGGCTCATCATCGCTTCCTCATAGTTCGTAGGTTCGTCATGGTCAAGTAACATGACCTCCAGAACTGGATTACCGTACCACTCTGGTGCGGATCTTGCTCTGGTTGACCTACGAGGCTCGGTAGTAACTTGATCTGAAGTTTCATGACCATCATCATTAGCTTCCTCACTAATTGGTGTAGATGTCACAGGAACCGGTTTCTGTGATGAACTACTTTCCAATAAGGGAGCAGGTACAGTTACCTCATCAAGTTCTACTTTCCCCCCACTCACTTCTTTCGAGAGAAACTCCTTCTCTAGAAAGGATCCATTCTTAGCAACGAATATCTTGCCTTCGGATCTGTGATAGAAGGTGTACCCAATAGTTTCCTTTGGGTATCCTATCAAGACACATTTCTCCGATTTGGGTTCGAGCTTATCTTGTTGAAGCTTTTTCACATAAGCATCACAGCCCCAAACTTTAAGAAACGACAACTTTGGTTTCTTGCCAAACCATAGTTCATAAGGCGTCGTCTCAATGGATTTTGATAGTGCCCTATTTAACGTGAATGCAGCCGTCTCTAAAGCATAACCCCAAAATGATAGCGGTAAATCAGTAAGAGACATCATAGATCGCACAATATCTAGTAAAGTACGATTACGACATTCGGACACACCATTACGCTGTGGTGTTCTGGGTGGCATGAGTTGCGAAACTATTCCGCATTGTTTTAAATGCATGCCAAACTCGTAACTCAAATATTCTCCTCCACGATCAGATCGTAGAAACTTTATTTTCTTGTTAGGATGATTTTCCACTTTACTCTAAAATTCTTTGAACTTTTCAAATGTTTCAGGCTTATGTTTCATTAAGTAGATATACCCATATCTGCTTAAATCATCTGTGAAGGTGAGAAAATAACGATACCCGCCGCGAGCCTCAATATTCATTGGACCACATACATTAGTATGTATGATTTCCAACAAATCTGTTGCTTGCTCCATAGTTCCGGAGAACGGCGTTTTAGTCCTCTTGCCCATAAGGCATGGTTCGCAAGTACCAAGTGATTCATAATCAAGTGATTCCAAAAGTCCATCAGTATGGAGTTTCTTCATGCGCTTTATACCAATATGACTGAAACGGCAGTGCCACAAATAAGTTGCACCATCATTATCAACTCTGCATCTTTTGGCTTCAACATTATGAATATGTGTATCACGACTATCGAGATTCAACAAGAATAGACCACTCTTTAGGGTGCATGACCATAATAGATATTACTCATATAAATAGAACAACCATTATTCTCATATTTAAATGAATACCGTCTCGAATTAAACAAGATCCAGATATAATGTTCATGCTTAACGCTGGCACCAAATAACAATTATTTAGGTCTAAAACTAATCCCGAAGGTAGATGTAGAGGTAACGTGCCGACGGCGATCACATCGACTTTGGAACCATTTCCCACGCGCATCGTCACCTCGTCCTTAGCCAGTCTTCGCTTAATCTGTAGTCCCTGTTTCGAGTTGCAAATATTAGCAATAGAACCGGTATCAAATACCCAGGTGCTACTGTGAGCTCTGGTAAGGTACACATCAATAACATGTATATCACATATACCTTTGTTCACCTTGCCATCCTTCTTATCCGCCAAATACTTGGGGCAGTTCCGCTTCCAGTGAACAGTCTGTTTGCAGTAGAAGCACTCAGTCTCAGGCTTAGGTCCAGACTTGGGTTTGTTCTCCTGAGCAGCAACTTGTTTGCCGTTCTTCTTGAAGTTCCCCTTCTTCTTCCCTTTGCCCTTTTTCTTGAAACTGGTGGTTTTATTGACCATCAACACTTGATGCTCCTTCTTGATTTCTACCTCTGCAGCCTTTAGCATCGTGAAGAGCTCGGGAATTGTCTTATTCATCCCTTGCATATTGTAGTTCATCACGAAGCTTTTGTAGCTTGGTGGCAGTGATTGAAGAACTCTATCAATGACACTATCAACAGGAAGATTAACTCCCAGTTGAGTCAAGTGATTATGATACCCAGACATTTTGAGTATATGCTCACTGACAGAATTATTCTCCTCCATCTTGCAACTATAGAACTTATTGAAGACTTCATATCTCTCAATACGGGCATTTGCTTGAAATATTAACTTCAACTCCTGGAACATCTCATATGCTCCATGACGTTCAAAACATCGTTGAAGTCCCGGTTCTAAGCCGTAAAGCATGGCACACTGAACTATCGAGTAGTCATCAACTTTACTCTGCCAAACATTCTTAACGTTGCCATCAGCATCTCAAGCAGGCCTGGCACCCAGCGGTGCTTCCAGGACGTAATTCTTCTGTGCAGCAATGAGGATAACCCTCAAGTTACGGACCCAGTCCTTGTAATTGCTACCATCATCTTTCAACTTTGCTTTCTCAAGGAACGCATTAAAATTCAATGGAACAACAGCACGGGCCATCTATCTACAACAACATAGATAAGCAAAATACTATCTGGTACTAAATTCATGATAAATTTAAGTTCAATTAATCATATTACTTAAGAACTCCCACTTAGATAGACATCCCTCTAATCTTCTAAGTGATCACGTGATCCATATCAACTAAACCATAACCGATCATCACGTGAAATGGAGTAGTTTTCAATGGTGAACATCACTATGTTGATCATATCTACTATATGATTCATGCTCGACCTTTCGGTCACAGTGTTCCGAGGCCATATCTGCATATGCTAGGCTCGTCAAGTTCAACCCAAGTATTATGCGTGTGCAAAACTGGCTTGCACCCATTGTAGATGGACGTAGAGCTTATCACACCCGATCATCACATGGTGTCTTGGCACGACGAACTTTGGCAACAATGCATACTCAGGGAGAACACTATTATCTTGAAATTTAGTGAGAGATCATCTTATAATGCTACCATCAAACAAAGCAAAATAAGATGCATAAAGGATAAACATCACATGCAATCAATATAAGTGATATGATATGGCCATCATCATCTTGTGCTCGTGATCTCCATCTCCGAAGCACCGTCATGATCACCATCATCACCGGCGTGATACCTTGATCTCCATCATAGCATCGTTGTTGTCTCGCCAACTATTTCTTCTACGACTATCGCTATCGCTTAGTGATAACGTAAAGCATTTACAGGGCGATTGCATTGCATACAATAAAGTGACAACCATATGGCTCCTGCCAGTTGCCGATAACTCCATTACAAAACATGATCATCTCATACAATAAATATAGCATCATGTCTTGACCATATCACATTACAACATGCCCTGCAAAAACAAGTTAGATGTCCTCTACTTTGTTGTTGCAAGTTTTACGTGGCTGCTACGGGCTGAGCAAGAACCGTTCTTACCTACGCATCAAAACCACAACGATAGTTCGTCAAGTTGGTGCTGTTTTAACCTTCTCAAGGACCAGGCATAGCCACACTTGATTCAACTAAAGTTGGAGAAACTGACACCCGCCAGCCACCTGTGTGCAAAGCACGTCGGTAGAACCAGTCTCACGTAAGCGTACGCGTAATGTCGGTTCGGGCCGCTTCATCCAACAATACCGCCGAACCAAAGTATGACATGCTGGTAAGCAGTATTACTTGTATCGCCCACAACTCACTTGTGTTCTACTCGTGCATATAACATCTATGCATAAAACCAAGCTCGGATGCCACTGTTGGGGAATGTAGTAATTTCAAAAAATTCCTACACACACACAGGATCATGGTGATGCATAGCAACGAGAGGGGAGAGTGTTGTCCACGTACCCTCATAGACCATTAAGCGGAAGCGTTATGACAACGCTGTTGATGTAGTCGTACGTCTTCACGATCGACCGATCCATAGTACCGAACGTATGGCACCTCCGCGTTCAGCACACGTTTAGCTCGGTGACGTCCCACGAACTCATGATCCAGTAGAGCTCAGGGAAGAGTTTCGTTAGCACGACGGCGTGGTGACGATGTTGATGAAGTTCTGCAGCAGGGCTTCGCCTAAACACCGCTACAGTATGAACGAGGTGGATTATGGTGGAGGGGGGAACCGCACACGGCTGGGAGAGATCTTTGCGACCAACTTGTGTGTCTAGAGGTGCCCCCTGCCCCTGTATATAGAGGAGCAAGGGGGAGGCCGGCCGGCCCTTGTTGGCGCGACTAGGAGGAGGAATACTCCTCCTAGTAGGAGTAGGATTCCTCCCTTTCCTACTCCTACTAGGAGGGGGAAAGGCAGGGAGAGAAAGAGAAGGAAAGGGGGGCGCCGCCCCCTTCTCCTAGTCCAATTCGGACAGGGGGAAGGGGCGCGCTGCCTGCCCTAGGCCGGCCCCTCTCTCTTTCCCTATATCAATCTTTATGTCTTTATATATCAATCTTTATGTCTTTATGTCTTCCAATATATCAATCTTTATGTCTCGAGCATTTCGAGACTCCTCGTCATGTCTGTGATCAAATCCGAGACTCCAAACTACCTTCGATACATCAAAACATATAAACTCATAAAATCGATCGTCACAAAACTTTAAGCGTGCGGACCCTACGGGTTCGAGAACTATGTAGACATGACCGAGACACGTCTCCGGTCAATAACCAATAGCGGAACCTGGATGCTCATATTGGTTCCTACATATTCTGCGAAGATCTTTATCGGTCAAACCGCACAACACTATACGTTGTTCTCTTTGTCATCGGTATGTTACTTGTCCGAGATTCGATCGTAGGTATCTCAATACCTAGTTCAATCTCGTTACTGGCAAGTCTCTTTACTCGTTCCATAATACATCATCACATAACTGACTCATTAGTTATCATGCTTTCAAGGCTTATAGTGATGTGTATTACCGAGAGGGCCCAGAGATACCTCTCCGACAATCGGAGTGACAAATCCTAATCTTGATCGATGCCAACTCAAAAAGTACCATTGGAGACACCTGTAGAGCACCTTTATAATCACCCAGTTACATTGTGATGTTTGGTAGCACACAAAGTGTTCCTCCGGTATTGAGGAGTTGCATAATCTCATAGTCATAAGAACATGTATAAGTCATGAAGAAAGCAATAGCAGTAAACAAACGATCAAGTGCTAAGCTAACGGAATGGGTCAAGTCAATCACATCATTCTCCTAATGATGTGATCCCATTAATCAAATAAAAACTCATGTCTATGGTTAGGAAACTTAACCATCTTTGATCAATGAGCTAATCAAGTAGAGGCATACTAGTGACACTATGTTTGTCTATGTATTCACACATGTATTATGTTTCCGGTTAATACAATTCTAGCGTGAATAATAAACATTTATCATGAAATAAGGAAATAAATAATAACTTTATTATTGCCTCTAGGGCATATTTCCTTCACAGCCCCGAGGGTGAACTACTCCCTCCTCGTCATGGAGAGCGTCGGGATGATGAATATGGCCACCAGAGAGGGATTCCCCCCTCTGGCAGGGTGCCAGAACGGGTCTAGATTTGGTTTTCGGTGGCTATAGAGGCTTGCGAAGGCGGAACTACCGATCTAGGTTATTTTCTGGAGGTTTCAGTATATATAGGAATTTTTGTCGGCCGGAACAAGTCAGGAAGGTGCCTGAGTCATCCACGAGATAGGGCGGCGCGCCC
>NC_041392.1:198880555-198899814 GCF_002162155.2 Triticum dicoccoides
GGTTGCGCCCCCACCCTCGTCGATGGCCTGGGACTCTTCTGGCCCAACTCTTTTACTCCGGGGGCTTCTTTTGGTCCATAAAAAATCATCAAAAATTGGCACGTCAATTGGACTCCGTTTGGTATTCCTTTTCTGTAAAACTCAAAAACAAAGAAAAACAGAAACTGGCACTAGGCTCTAGGTTAATAGGTTAGTCCCAAAAATCATATAAAATAGCATATAAATGCATATAAAACATCCTAGATGGATAATATAATAGCATGGAACAATCAAAAATTATAGATACATTGGGGACGTATCACATAACAACATACCTCATTCCCTTTGTCATCGGTATGTTATTTACCCAAGATTCGATCGTTGGTATCATCATACCTAGTTCAATCTCGTTACCGCGAAGTCTCTTTACTTGTCCCGTAATGCATCATCCTGCAACTAACTCATTAGTCACATTGCTTGTAAGGCTTATAGTGATGAGCATTACCGAGAGGGCCCCAGAGATACCTCTCCGATACTCGTAGTGACAAATCCTAATCTCCATCTATGCCAACTCAACAAACACCATCGGAGACACCTGTAGAGCATCTTTATAATCACCCAGTTACGTTGTGACATTTTATAGCACATAAAGTGTTCCATCGGTATTCGGGAGTTGCATAATCTCATACTCAGAGGAATATGTAAAAGTCATGAAGAAAGCAATAGCAATAAAACTTAACGATCATTATGCTAAGCTAACAGATGGGTCTTGTTCATCACATCATTCTCCTAATGATGTGATCCCATTCATCAAATGACAACACATGTCTATGGTTAGGAAACTTAACCATCTTTGATTAATGATCTAGTAAAGTATAGGCATACTAGGGACATTGTGCTTTGTCTATGTATCCACACATGTATCAAGTTTCCGGTTAATACAATTCTAGCATGAATAATAAACATTTATCATGATATAAGGAAATATAAATAACAACCTTATTATTGCCTCTAGGGAATATTTCCTTCACAACCCTCCCACTCTGGGGCTTCGCTGTGAAACCGTACTCGCCTAAGTTACAAAAATTACTCCAAGTGAAGAGCAATCCTCTCACTCGGGGACTTAGCTATGAACCAGATTCGCCTAACTTCAAACATACTCCGAGTGAAGAGAAACCCCCTCACTCAGGGGCTTAGCCGTGATCCCGTACTCGTCTAAGTTCAAACATACTCCGAGTGAAGAGCAACCCTCTCACTCGGGGGCTTAGCCGCGACCCCGTACTCCCCTAAGCTTAAAAATCACTCAATCTGCAAGGATGAGGAGATGCACTCTGAGCTGCGCCACAAGTACAACGTCCACTCTCGCCTAAGTTACAAAAACTACTCCGAGTGGAGAGCAAACCTCCCACTCGGGGACTTAGCTGCGATCCCATTCTCGCCTAGGTTAAAAAAATCTAAGCACATTGGAGACAAGGAAACTGCATTCAGATAAAGCCATCAAAGTTTAGACAAATCCAACAAGGTTCAGAAACCGCGGTCGAAAGTACTCGGGCGTCAGGCCCGAAAGAGTTTAATGATGACAAAATCAATCGGCATTCTGAGGAAAATAAAGTCAAGTTATCAAGTTTTTCACTCGGCAGGAGGTGGACTAGATGGCTCGACGAAAGTATCCAAGTCGATGCCTTCTGTGATGCGAGAGGCTGCGTCAACGAAGGTCTCCATGAAAGATTGAAACTAAAGCTTCTTGGTGTTTGCCACCTGAAGAGCTTTTAGCTTCTCTTCCTTGGCGTCCTTGCAATGAACACGAACGAGTGACAGCCAAATCAGCACCACAGCGAGCAGCTGACTTCTTCCATTCCTGCACTCGGTCAGGGATATCGTTGAGTTGAGTCATCAGTGACTCGAGGTCATTCTGAAGCACATCTTCTAGCCACAGCTCCTTGCCTATCTGTAACAGTGCAACTTTCAAACGAATGACATAGTCTAAGACACTAGCAAGGCGAGATTCATGTCGCAACACGTTCATGGCGGCATCATCTTTGACAGGAGAGTTAATGGGGTCCAGTCCTGTCTCGATCCGTCCGGTCTCCTCCTCGAAATTCTAACAGAACTCTGCACGGAGAGAAAAATAGTGAGTTGGCGGCAACATTGTAAAGAAGTTCTTTGATCCAGTCAGATGTGATAAAATACCTTCGAGCATGAGGAACATCTTCTTAGCAAGACCTCCCAAATAAGCCTCCAGTTCATCCCTCTTTTGACTGAGAGCATCCACTTTCTCAGCCAGGGCCACCTTCTCCACTTTCAGATGTGCAGCTTCTTTCTTCACCTCGTCGTCAATTGTCTTCAGTTTAGCATTCTCCTCCTCTAGTTTGCCGACTGAAGCTAGCTTCCTATCAGCTAGTTCAGTCTTCTCATGCGCCAACTTTTGCGCCCCCGCAAGATCAGTATCTTTCTGCTCCAAAGCCTGCTTCATTTTTTCTAAAGAAATAACATTCCTCAAATGAGTTTGGAGTTAACAGTTTTCACTACGCACATCTGTTCGAGTGGAATCACTCAGTTCAAAGGATGGGAAAAGAAAGATAACAAGGCATACAGTCAAGAAGTTGTTACCTCCCATGATTGTCACTTCATCTTGGGCCTTTTTTATTTTTTCCTTGGCAAGATCTAGGTCAAGCTTGAGTTGTATTTTCTCCTGCTCCAAGGCAGCATACTGGGTCCCAAGTTCACAAGATTTCCGCAATCAACACAAAGACAAATCAGTTGACGGAAACAAAGACCAGTTACTTCCGAGTGAAAAGAGCATGTTCAGATTACTATGGCAAAAAGGGTTCAAAGACTGCCGCCGAATCAAACATTCGACAACAGTCTTAGGGACTACACCCAGTGGGTGCACTTAGCATGCCCCCACTAGTTCGATTTCCCACTTGGCATGGTCTGCCCAGCCCGAGTGGAAGGAGTAAAAAATCAACTGTTCTCAGACCACCGTCGACTGCCCGCAGTCGACTATGGTCTTAGGGACTACACCCAGTGGGTGTGAGGGAGTCCTGGATTAGGGTGTCTCCAGACAGCCGGACTATATCCTTTGGCCGGACTGTTGGACTATGAAGATACAAGTTTGAAGACTCCGTCCCGTGTCCGGATGGGACTCTACTTGGCGTGGAAGGCAAGCTAGGCAATACGGATATGTATATCTCCACCTTTGTAACTGACCTTGTGTAACCCTAGCCCCCTCCGGTGTCTATATAAACCGGAGGGTTTTAGTCCGTAGGACAACAGACAATCATACCATAGGCTAGCTTCTAGGGTTTAGCCTCTTCGATGTCGTCGTAGATCAACTCTTGTAATACTCATATCATCAAGAACAATCAAGCAGGACGTAGGGTATTACCTCCATGAAGAGGGCCCGAACCTGGGTAAACATCGTGTCCCCTGCCTCCTGTTACCATCAGCCTTAGATGCACAGTTCGGGACCCCCTACCCAAGATCCGCCGGTTTTGACACCAACATTGGTGCTTTCATTGAGAGTTCCACTGTGTCGTCACCGCAAGGCTTGATGGCTCCTTCGATCTTCATATTCGGCGGCTTCACTCTGCGGGCCAATTCGCATGGCCATCTGGAGCAGATCGAAAGCTATGCCCCTGGCCATCAGGTCAGATTTGGAAACTTGAACTACACGGCTGACATCCACGGAGACTTGATCTTCGACGAATTCGAGCCCATGTCGGATGCGCCGCACAGTCACGACAAGCATGACGTAACTCTGCCGTCGAACAATGTCCGGGAGATCGCATCCGCAACCACTCCGGCTTTCAATCCGGAGCAAGTCACGCCATCCAAGAATGGAGGGATGGACCCCGCCATGGATGCTGCACTCTCAGTGGCGATAGAGCCGGATATTGACTTCACCCCTTACGAGAGTCGTGTCGTCAAACCACTGGATTCATCTCCGGCCATGGACTCCGAGCCGCTCACATCCGTGCCCGTCGAGTCCGACTGGGCGTCGATCATGGAGTTCACCTCCGCGGATATCTTTCAGCACTCACCTTTTGGAGATGTGCTAAATTCATTAAGGTCCCTCTCCCTATCAGGAGAACCTTGGCTGAACTATGTCCGGCTAGAATGGGATGCAGACGACAAAGAAATTCGATGCCCACCCACCACCCAATTAGTAGCCACTGTCGACGACTCGACATGCTCGACTTTGACTCCGAAGACATCGACGGTATGGGAGATGATGCCGGAGACAAACAGGAACCACTGCGCACAGGGCACCGGACCACCACTTCATCACTTGACGTATACATGGTGGATACACTCAGAGAGGGCAATGGCGAAGAGACAGCGGGGGATGCACCCTCCAAGCAACCCAAGCACCAACGTCAGCGGCGCGGCCCTAAGTCCCGCCATAGCAAAAACAGCGATAACAACGCAAGACGGAATAATAGTCCACTCGACTCTAGAAGAAACGACAACTGCACCACCCCGGTGGCACAAAACGATCAAGATGCAAACTACAAACATAGTATGGATCCAACGTCTGAACACGATGACGCCAAGGATAAGCCTCATCAAACCCCGTCTGAGGAAGAAAGCAGTCTGGACGAAGATGCACACATCATCCCGGAAACACACTTGGAGCAAGAGAACCTCCGCGGAAGGCTTATTGCCACAGCGAGGAGCCTGAAGAAACAGAAGCAAAGGCTCAAGGTTGCACAAGATATGCTCAACAGCAAGTGGAACAAACTAACAAAGTATGGTGGAAGTTACCATAAAAATTGCTATCCAAAGCACAAGCTATTACCAGAATTCGACGATGAGGCCTTAGAGCCCATACAGCCAAAAAGTGATACGGCCAACCGGCCGGATCCACCACCCTGCGAACGTGATAGAGTGGCTAACAAAGTCGCGCATAAGTCAACACACGATCTACGTGAGAACTTGCGTCAAAAATCCGGCGTGACCAGATCTATCTATGGATCTAGGAAGCGTGCTACGGTACACAACCAACACCGAATACTACAAGCGTCCGAACTCCATAGCGCATCCCATTACAGGGGCGCCACACACCCCTTATGTTTCATTGATGAGGTGTTGGATCACGAATTCCTAGAGGGATTCAAACCGGTGAACATAGAGGCGTATGACAGAACCACAGACCCTGGAGTCTGGATAGAGGACTTCATACTCCATATTCATATGGCTCGTGGAGACGATCTCCATGCCATTAAATACTTGCCCCTCAAGCTTAAAGGGCCAGCTTGGCACTGGCTGAAAAGCCTCCCCGAAAACTCAATTGGAAGTTGGGAGGAGCTCGAGGACGCTTTTCGGGCCAATTTTCAAGGGACTTATGTCCGACCTCCGGATGTAGATGATTTAAGTCATATAATCCAACAGTCCGGAGAGTCCGCCCGAAAACTTTGGAACAGGCTCCTCACCAAGAAGAACCAAATTGTCGACTGTCCGGACGCTGAAGTCTTAGCAGCTTTTAAACACAGCGTCTGAGACAAATGGCTCGCCAGACACCTCGGTCAAGAAAAACCGAGAACAATGGCAGCCCTAACAAGCCTCATGACCCGCTTTTGTGCGGGCGAGGACAGCTGGTTGGCCCGTAGCAGCACCAGCGACTCAAGCACATCGGAAGTCAGGGATGGCAATGGTAAACCACGATGCAACAAAAACAAGCGTCGAAATAAAGAAGGTAGCCCAGATAACACGGCGATAAATGCCGGATTCAGGGGCTCTCGACCAGGTCAGCGGAAAAAGCCTTTCAAAGGCAGCAAAGAAGGAGAATCTGGCCTAAACAAAATTCTTGACAAACTCTGTCAGATTCACGGCACCCCATACAAACCTGCAAATCATACCCACAGAGAATGTTGGGTCTTCAAGCAGGCCGATAAGCTAAATGCCAAACACAAAGGGGAAGAGACACCAAGCGAAGACGAAGATGAACCTCGCCACCAAAACGCTGGAGGACAGAAAAAGTTCCCACCAGAGGTTAAAACAGTAAACGTGATCCATGTGACAAAGAGGAGACGCAATCACACATTCCGATGCACACGCACCATAGAGCCCGTCACTCCTAGGTTTAACCCCTGGTTGGCCTGCCCGATCACTTTTGATCGTAGGGATCACAATACAAATATCCAGCGCGAAGGACTGCCGGCCTTGGTGTTAGACCCAATAATAAATGGGTACCATTTCACAAGGGTCCTCATGGACGGCGGCAGTGATCTAAATCTGATATATAAGGACACAGTCCGCAAAATGGGGATAGACCCAACACAAATAAGCCACAGTAATACTAGCTTCCAGGGAGTAATACCAGGCCAAGAGGCCCGATGTACGGGCTCTCTACAACTAGAGGTGGTATTCAGTTCTCCCAATAACTTCCGAAGCGAAACGTTAACTTTTCACATCACTCCATTCCGAAGTGATTATCAAGCACTACTCGGAAGGGCGGCTTTTGCTTGTTTTAACGCAATACCGCATTATGCTTTTCTCAAGATCAAGATGCCCGGTCCACGTGGCATCATCACAGTTAGCGGAAATACCGAACGTCTTTTACATACAGAAGAGGACGCGGCGGCTCTAACAGCCGCGAACTAGACGGCCTCACCAAACAGAAAAAATGGAAGGTCGTCAAGACGAGGAACATGGTTAGACGAATCCGGCGTTCCATCATATTTACATGAGATTGGTTTTCGAACCCTCATAAAATGATACCAGGGGCTTCCCGCGTGTAATCAGGGCCAGCCCGGATCAACTTGGTTTCTCTTGAATTTTGATAGTTCATTGATAATAACCAACCTTTTTTGGCCCGACAACTTTCACCTAAGCTCTTTCCTTTTGCAGATGACAATCGTGCTACACCCATCCAGGAGACGGCACAATGGAGAAACAGGAGCAGATGTGCAGCAGGGACCCGCCCAAAGGTTTCTCTTTAGATCAAGACCCTGCGTAAACCTTTTTTATTATCTCTTGTTGCTCACATCCTCCGGATACTCCACACAACCGAGAAGGATGCCGGCGTTATTGGCATGTGGCCATGCCAGGATTTTGCACGTACCTGGACACATGGGGTTTCTTATTAAGGGCATTGTTTAGCCCGGTATATGTTATAAAGACCGAACACCTTAGGGAGTGTTCGGCGTCGCGAGTTTGGCCCTATATGCATCAGCTCCGAATCATGTCTTTGGTCAAATGTTGGGTTTGCCCAGCTCCCACATTTTGGTACCTTACGTTCCGTTATATCGGCTAAGGTAGCACTGGGAGAACCACTGTGATTGTGCCCTGGTTCATTCGGATGAGCACCTCAGTAGAGAAAGCCGAAAACTGACTGTCATGATATAGCGAGAGATTGGTCAACCACTCAATGACTCATCGGAATCTTCGGGATTCCTCCGCATTAACGAAGGACCGTTTCCCGGTCATGTACATACGCGCCCTGTATTCGGACGAGCACAGAAGTACCAGGGGCTATATAGTGGCCCCACTGTCAAACTCCTATGGCTAAGTGAAAGTGTTAAAGCAATATAGTCCGATTGCCTTGTTCGCTACGCTATCACCTCCTTAACGGACCAAGACGTTGGATCAAGTGTGGATATGCATCTTTTGTGAACACCCCCGCATTATATGCGTGGGGGCAGAAGCCGACGACTGCAAACTTTCAGCTTATACACATATGTACATAAACGGCCGCACAGGAGGCACCATAGTACTTTCGGGCAAAAGTATAGATACAACCTTGATAATTCTATAAAACATTGTTTTTACAATGGGAATACATTTCACTTGAACATAACATTCTTCGAGCACTGAGCCTCTATCGAATGAGCGCCTTCAAGAACTTCTTCAAAGTAGTGCTCGGCAGCCACTCGCCCTACGGCCGAACCGTGTGTCGCAACAGTGGTGGCCTCCATCTCCGCCCAGTATGTCTTGACACGGGCAAAGGCCATCCGCGCACCCTCTATGCACGCCGATCTCTTTACAGCATCGATGTGTGGCACAGCACCAAGGAATTGTTGCACTAAGCTAAAGTAGATATTCTGCCTTGGCCCTCCCGGCCACAGGTGATCCACAACGGACCTCATGGCAAGTCCAGACAACCTATGGAGCTCGGCCCGCTCGGCCAGTCACTCATTTAACAGCAGCGGACAGACTGGAGCATGGAACTGTGACCAGAACAGCTTTTCCACTTCGGGACCTTTCTGATCCTTGAAGTACTTGGCCGCATCAGCAGCACTTGCAGCCAAATCCATGTACGCGTTCGTAGAACTCCATAGCCGGTCCATAGGAGCATACTTCGGATCTCCGAACTTAGTCCGCAACAACAAGGGCTTCCCAGACATGATATCTGCAGCTTGATTCAGCTCCTCCTTCGTCGCTCTAATTTTGGAGCAGGCTTCCTTGGAAGCCACCCGGGCCTTCTCCAGGTCCGTCGCCTTCGCCCGGTTCTCTTCTTCAAGAAGTTGGTAACGGTCAGCGGCATCTTTTAACTCTACAGCCATCTTGGCTATTTTTTTCCTTGCTCTCGCAATGCGCGGCCTGTTCGGCCCTTAATTCTTCGGCCGCCTTTAAAGCGGCCGCATTGCTACTCCTTGCTTGCTCCTTGGCTCGGGCAAGATCCGCCCGAAGGGTCTCCACGGTGGCAGCTCCATCTGCAGTCACAACACATTAAAGATACTGACAACATGCTACTCTTATTATGTGACGATCACCAGAAAAATCACTCACCCTGTGCCTCGTCAAGCCGCTTGTTGACAAGCACGATGTCCGCGTCTGCCGCATCAAGTTGCCGCTTTAGCTCGGCAAAACCATCAGTCCGGCTAGCCATCAGAGCTTCAGCCACCTGCACATAAAGGCGGTCTGGTTATTACCTGGGACTATGATCCTCTGTTTACCGCCGTTTTCAACGACAACCAGAGTCTCAGGGGCTACTATCTGCATAGGGCATATCTAACGTATGCGGTACTGTTAAAAACATACATTATTTCACGTACCTCGAAGCCTTTCAGCAGACTCATGAAGGCTTCATGCAAACCGCTTTCAGCGGATGAAATCCTTTCAATTACCGTACCCATTAGCGTACGATGCGCTTCCGAGACGGCCGCTTGCCCCAAAAGATCCTTCAGCGCGTTCGGCCGCACACTGTACGGACCCTTGCTGTCGCTCTCCTTAGGAGCCAGATACTGGGGATTCCGGGCAGCCAAAGGGTTATCCTCTGGCCCTAGTGGATCCGGAGATACCCTTTGCGATGACACTTCAAGGTCGCCCGCTTCTTGAGACGGGGTGTCCGGGGGAGGCGTTTCGCTCTCCATCATCTCCGGAAGAAGATCCCCCGAAGATGAACTCTGTCGAGAAGGGCTACGATCCGGACTACAATTTATAAGCATCGGTTATTATCTTCGGAAGTAAGGTAGGATGTTTTCACTGTTAAGTACTTTTTGATTACTTATAGCTCGATGGAGGGCTGATCCCCGTGCGGATATTGTGCGGCAAGAATACCCTCCGAGGCAGGACCTTCTGATGAAGATTTCTTCTCCCGTTTTGAATCCTTACTTTCCGGATCTTCAGAGGTAGTCCTCTTCCTTCCCTGGGGAGGGAGAATGTCAGGTTCTTCCCTTTGATTGTCCTCCCTTGCAGAGGTGCTCATTCCCCCGGCTAGAATAAGTAGCGAGTGAGGCCCGCTTTCTCCCTCTTTATTCCCCCCATCATCTTCCTTTGAGGACACTGGATAAGGCGCCGGCTCGAGCATCTTGTCCAATACCGGATTGTCCAAGCCCTCAGGAAGGGGGGCCGAACACCTGATCATCATCGCCTTTGTTATCCAGTCCTGGTCAAAGAGCGGCTCTTTAGAATGATGCCATGATAAATGAAAGGAAAGCAGGTTCGGCATGGGATTACTTACTTGGGCCGCAGGGCGGTTGCAGCTCAGGCCCACGTCCTCGGTGGTGTCCGGACACTCTATTTGGGGTTCGAAGAACGATTTGTACATCTCTTCGTGCGTCATGCCGAGGAAATGCTGAATAACTCACGGTCCTTCTGGGTTGAATTCCCACATACGGAGGGGCCGGCGTTTGCAAGCTTGGACTTGACGAACCAGCATAACTTGCATTACCATAAACAGACTGAAGTCTCCCTCGAAGAGATCTCGGATACAGCTCTGCAGTATTGGCACGTCCTTGGCTGGACCCCAGCTCAGCCCCCTACTGATCCATGACATTAGTTGTGGTGGTGGGGGGGGCCCGAGCGGAAGGCGGGGCAGCTACCCATTTGGCACTTCGGGGAGCTGTGATGTAAAACCACTCCCGCTGCCACAATCCGTACACCTCTGGGAAGGAACCCTCTGGCCATGGAGCGTCAGCGATCTTGCTTATTAAAGCACCTCCGCACGCTGCATGCTGCCCCTCGATCATCTTCGGCTTCACATCGAAGGTCTTGAGCCACAGGCCGAAGTGAGGGGTAATGCGGAGGAAGGCCTCACATACGACAATAAATGACGAGATGTGAAGAAGGGAATCCGGGGCCAGATCGTGAAAATCCAGCCCGTAATAGAACATAAGACCCCTAACAAAGGGATCCAGAGCGAGGCCTAGCCCTCGGAGGAAGTGGGAGACGAACAGAACGCTCTCGTTCGGTTCGGGAGTAGGGACGACCTGCCCTCGGGTGGGCAGCCTATGCTGAATTTCAGTGGTCAGATATCTAGCCTCCCTCAACTTCTTGATGTCCTCCTCTGTGACGGAGGAAGGCATCCACCGACCTTGAAGGTTGGATCCGGACATAGTTGAAGGTCTGAAGCACCTGAACTGAGCTTTGGGTGTTAGAACTCAAGGCCGGGGAAGGATTCGATTGAGCACAGGAGGGAAAAAGAAAAAGCCTCGTCCCCTTTATAAAGAGGGTGAATATCAGGCGTCCTCCTCCTGGCTGTTTGGGACTTACCAAAGATCTAGGAGTCATACCAACAGGCATGGTTGGCTTACCCACGTTTGTATTGATGAGAATCCCGTGATAAGGGGGACACGATCTCTGCTTTGACAAGACGTGTCAAGAAAACCGCCTCGCGTTATGTGCGGAGCTAGTTGAGGGAAATGGTTTGAATAATGATCGGGTCATGGCGTGATGTCACACTGTCAAAACGTGTCAGCAGATTAGATTTGTGGAAGTATTATTCTCTCTATAGTGGTATGTGAACTTATTTTGCAGGGTCGGACACTGTCCTTGTATTCAAACTCTTCCGTGGTGTGTTCGGAGGAGGAACCCGCCTTGCAATGCTGAAGACAACACTGCGCGCCAGGCTCATCGTCATTGAAGCCTGGTTCAGGGGCTACTGAGGGAGTCCTGGATTAGGGGGTCTCCGGACAGCCGGACTATATCCTTTGGCCGGACTGTTGGACTATGAAGATACAAGTTTGAAGACTTTGTCCCGTGTCCGGATGGGACTCTACTTGGCATGGAAGGCAAGCTAGGTAATACGGATATGTATATATCCACCTTTGTAACCGACCTTGCGTAACCCTAGCCCCCTCCGGTGTCTATATAAACCGGAGGGTTTTAGTCCGTAGGACAACAGACAATCATACCATAGGCTAGCTTCTAGGGTTTAGCCTCTTCGATCTCGTGGTAGATCAACTCTTGTAATACTCATATCATCAAGAACAATCAAGCAGGACGTAGGGTATTACCTCCATCAAGAGGGCCCGAACCTGGGTAAACATCGTGTCCCCTGCCTCCTGTTACCATCCGCCTTAGACGCACAGTTCGGGACCCCCTACCTGAGATCCGCCGGTTTTGACACCGACAGGGTGCACTTAGCATGCCCCCACCGGACCAAGAACTCACTCGACACGACCTGTCTAATTCGAGTGAAAGAGCTACACAGCTTCAAAAAACACCCAGTGGGTGTACAGATGCAAGGTATAGACCGACATCTTACGAATAATAAAGTAGTAGTTTTCAGGTTGCATATCCTAACAGAACAAGGATCAAGCTAGAAAAGCCAATCGGAAATCAACTTACAATCCCACTTACTCGGACATTAGCTTGGAGGGCAGAGCTAGCATCGTAAGCAGTCTTGCTGGTGTCATACACCACCTTCAGTCGGTCCATCATCAGACCCGCCTGGATCATGGCTTCCTTGGCGGCTCCTACTTGGTCCGCCGGGACGTGATGCATAACGAATGGAGCTGATGACGTGGCTGGTGGGGTTGGAGCCTGGGGTTGTGCAGTCAGTGCAATCGGACCAGAGGTTTGGGAAGTCGACGCTGAGGGTTGGTCAGTCGATAGAGGAACAACAAAAGAGACAGTAGCCCGTATTGGATCACCAAGCTATTGAACTACACACTCAGACGGTAGACGAGGCACTCTACTGGCAGGTGCCCTCTTGCTCAAAGCTCTGCCTCTTCTCCCTCCATTCCTCTGAGGTACAGCCTCATCGTCATCATCATCTGGAAGCTGGATAACATTTGTTGGCGCTGCAAACACTCAACAGTGAGATTTCAGTCGACCAGGAAAATCAGTTGGCAGAATGTAAGTGTGGTTATAGTATCATACCTGCTCGAGAGGTGGCTGCAGCCGCGGTCTCGGCATCGGCCCATTCCTCGTCAATGTCCATAGAAGATGTAGAAGTAGCAGCTCTGCAAGCCAAAATTTTCACTCGTCACATAAGTAAATAAGTCTGCAGTGGCAATGAAAGACAAAGAAAAGAAGCACTTACGTCAAAGCGACGGGCACGACCACTTTGATCCTGGGCATGGCCTTCCGAGGCTTAGGTGGAGCAACTTTGGCCTGCTTCACGGCCTTCTCCGTTGGATCTGGGGTTGACATCTGAGTGCACTTCGGAATCTTTGCACTCGACGCAGCTGCATTGCCATGTCCTCCCGCAGGATCTTGTGACTTCTTGGAGCGTCCTTCGGAGTGGGGCAGTGAGTCGAATTCCTCGTTGTCCTCCTCGCTTTCATCTGCATATTCGAAGTCAGCACTCCCAACCTCACTCTCTACTCCTTCTTGGTGCTGCTCCCCATTCGGCGTCGAGTACATCTTGGTGAAAGCCTATAAGACACAAGTTACAAGTATCAGTCGGATTTCAAGATTATTGCATATTGTAGAAAGTAAAAACACTCGACAAACACACCTGACCTCTCCTGGAGCATTCTGGGCGTCGAATGGCAAGATTCCCTTGGCTCCGCGAGGGTTGTCCTTCTTGCCCGTGATGCTCCGAAGCCACTGAGCCACCGTATCCTTGCTAACCTCCTCTGGGTGAGTCCGAGCAGTGTCTTCTGGACCTGAATACATCCACGTAGGGTGGTCATGGGCTTGCAAAGGTTGGATGCGTCGACTGAGGAACACCACAAGCAGATCCATGCCTGTCACTCTACCCTAGACCAAAGCTACAACTGCGTCGACTAAAATCGCTATTTCGCCCTTCTCCTCCGCAGGAACTATCAATGGAGGGTTTTAGAGTCTCTCCGGAGTGAAAGGAGGAAGACCAGTCAACTGTCCTAGAGTTGGGATGTCCTTGCAGTAGAACCAGGTCGACTGCCACCCTCTGACTGATTCAGGAAAGGTCATGGGAGGGAAAGTGCTCCTACCTCTCATCTGGATCCCTAACCCCCCACACATCTGGATAATATGCGTCCTCTCATCAGTCGGATGTGATTTTTTCACCGACTGAGATTGGCAAGTAAAGATGTGCTTGAATAAACCCTTGTGAGGATGACACCCCAGATAGTTTTCACACATGGAAACAAAGGCGGAAAGATAAGCGATAGTATTGGAGGGGGTGATGGATCTGGGCACCGAAGATGTTTAGGAAAGCTCGAAAAAATGGATGAGGAGGCAGGGAGAAACCTTGATCGACATGCGTTGTGAGGAGAACTCACTCACCCTCCCGCGGCTGAGGCTCATCCTCTCCCTCCAACAATCTCCAGGATCCCTCCATAATCAGGTCGTCGGTGGCGAGATTCACTAGATCCTCCTCCGTGACGGTGTAGGGATCTAATCTCCCTGGATACAACTAGGCGGATGAGTGGACCGCAACGTCGACCCCTTCGCCGCTTTCTGGCCCTTTGTCGTGGCCTTCTTCGCGCGCTCCAGGGTTGCAGTCTTGTCCTTCACCATGGTGGCGGATCTCGAGAGAGGGGAGTGAAAGGGGGAAGGGCTAGAAGAGACGAGGCAAAAATCAGAAAGAAAGAGATGTGAATGGAGTGCACAGTGATATGCCTCGGCAGCCACGCCTTTTATGGTTTCACAGTCAGTAGGTGTTTCATGTCATGCAAGTGAAGAATTCAACCAAAATCTCCCTCAGCAACAGGCATTTGGTAATGGTCTGGAGCTTCTGATGCAGGATTACCAGGAGGATGAGCACCAAGATGAGCCTGCACCCCCAGCTCCCATCCTGGTTGCTCCTCAGGAGCCTGAGCCAGTGCTCCCTGTTATTTTGGCCCCTACAGTTGACCTAGTTGAGCCCCAAATACATCCAATGATTGAAGAGGTCCCAGCTAGTGTGCAAAATGCTCTGCTAGATCAACTGATTGTGGCTGGTCCCAGTTCTGGTTTGCAAGATGGCCTACTTTCTGCTACCTCTAAAACTCTTCTAATCTCTGACAAGGTTCTGGCATATGAAAATGAGACAACCGGCCAAGCTAGTCAACTGGTAGAATCTGACCCTGCTCAGTCATTGGGTGGCCCACAGCCTGTGGCAATTCCTGGGATTCATGCTCCTCAAAACAAAGGTAAATGGGTTGAACAAATTGAAGAGCACTTTGAATTTGCACCCTCTCGCTTGGGCTTAAAAAATCTATCCAGCTAAAGGTTGTGGCTAATAAAGAAACTGTTTTATCAGAAGAAGGGCTAGTGATTTGGAAGGAGAACTTTGCACAAAAGCCTTTGGAGGGTGCACCCTCCCTCTGTTAAGATTCCGGTAAGTTGGTTTAACTTTATTGTGCGTCTCCTAATGACACTAGACAAGTTTAATTGGACTGTCAATATGCTCAAATCTCCTTTATGGGAATTACTTGCTGAAGTTGAGGGCACTGAGGACTCTATTCTTTTCCACATACCTGATAAATGCTTAACATCACAGGCTCCTATATGCCAGCAGGCCTTGGTTGATCCAGAGCAATAGGACACAAACAAACAAAATGCTGGTGATTCTTCTAACCAACAGGACCTGGATTCTCTTTCCATTCTCCAACCTTTTGGGGTAGAAAACTCCAAAAAGAGAAGGGGAGGAAAGACACCTCGAGTGGAAACTGAGGTAAGAAGAAGTGACAGAATTAAAAAGATAATGTTGGTTTTAGAAGAGGATCAGCTCTAATAAAAAGTGTCTTCCTTGTAATGTTGTCCCCCCAATTGCTCAGAAATCTGTGGTTAAAAATCTCACTACCTCCTTTTGCAAGGTGGTTGATCAGGAGTTAGAGGAGAAGATTCCTAAGAAGCCCAAGAGGAAGGTGGGGGAAGAATTGGGTGGGGTGCCCCAACCAATGAGAACATGAAGGACTCCTCAAGTGTTTAGATGATCATGATCTATGCTCCATTAGTAGTGAGGGAGGGGGTTAACAATTTGACATGTAGCCCTCTGTTTGCTTTTGGATGTACTAGGCAGTTATGTGCCATGTGGTCATGTTTTGATAACTCATGATGTGATGCATGTACACCTTGCTACCTTATTGCTTTTAAGAAGATTGTTTTCAATGCAATCTTGTGGAGGATGGGGTTGTTATATTTACTGAGGGTGCATACTCTGCTATATTGTCTGTCCTGACATACTGTGGTTTGGCCAGGTGATGGTGCTTGGTCTTTGGATATGCATTTCAAATCCTTTCTATAATAATCAAAACAGAAGCTGGAATATCTTGAACTGGAACATCAAAGGGATCAACTCACCTGACAAATGGCTTGCTCTAGCACAAAAAATAGAGGAAAGTGCCTGCGCCATTTTATGTTTACAAGAGACCAAGAGGGAAATTTTGATGTTTCTTGCATCAGAAACTTTTTCCCTAACAGACTAAATAAATTTGCTTTTCCTTCAATTGGGGCCTCTAGAGGGCTATTAATCACCTGGAATGGGTCTCTCTTTGAGGGAGAGGTCATTTTTTAAAATAGATTCTCTTTATCAATCAATTTCACAAGTCTTCTGACAAATCAATCTTGGATCCTCACTAACATTTATGGTCCTTGTGAACAAGCAGACAAAACATAGTTCATTAACTGGTTTTCCAACATTCATATGCCCCTGGACACTAATTGGATTCTAGTTGGGGATTTCAACTTCATTAGAGCTCCCACTGATAGGAACAGACCTGGAGGATATGTTAATGAGATGCTTCTTTTTAATGAAGCCATCAGTAATCTTGGATCAATTGAACTCCCACTTCATGGTAGAAAATTTAGCTGGAGTAATATGCAACAGAGCCCTTTGTTGAAAAAATTGGATTGGTTCTTTACCTCTGCTTCTTGGATGACCTATTTCCTGATACAGTTGCAATGCCACTCTCCAGGCCCATCTCAGACCATCTCCCTAGTGTCATAAAAATTGGTACTGCTATTCCAAAGGCAAAGGTCTTTAGATTTGAAAACTACTGGTTAAAACACTCTAACTTCAAAGATGTGGTCACTGCAGCTTGAAATATACCTGTGGGTAATCTTGATGCAGCCAAAAGTTTAAATGTCAAGTTCAAAAACTTGAGAAGGGCTCTTAAGCTATGGGCTAGAAATCTTTCCCGTCTTAAGGCAAAAATTGCTGCAATAAATAAGGTGATTTTCCTGTTGGATTTGTTTGAGGAATTTAGGGACTTAGGAGATTTTGAATGGAACTGTAGACAGATTCTCAAAGAACATTTGCTAATTCTTCTTAAAAATCAAAATATTTACTAGAAGCAGAGAGGAAAGATCAAAGGTGTCAAATTTGGTGATGAAAACACAAAAAAATTCCATACAAAGGCCTCTATTAACTTCAGTCATAATCACATTGCAATGTTGAAAAATGATAATCAGGAGGAAATTACTGACCATGCAAGGAAAGCAGCTCTTCTCTGGAATGCTTTCAAGAAAAGATTAGGTCAATATGAGAAAACCATAATGCACTTTGATCTGAATTATTTATGTCAACATCAAGCTGATCCTTCAGACTTTGAACAACTGGAAATTCCTTTCATTAAAGAAGAAATCAATGGGGTGGTCAAGCACTTACCTTCAGACAAGTCACCTAGGCCTGATGGATTTAATAATGAATTCTTCAAGAATTGATGGGACACTATAAAACCTGATGTTACTAGATTGATTCATGAGTTCTATGCAGGGCACTTCCTTCATCACTTTAGTCCCAAAGGGGGCCACTCCAACTACTTCAGATGACTTCAGGCCTATTTCCCTGCTAAACTGTTGTCTCAAGCTCATCACTAAACTTCTAGCTAACATATTACAAAAGGTGATTCTCAAAATGGTCCACATTAACCAATATGGTTTCCTAAAGGAAAGAGCTATTCATGATTGTCTTGGATGGGCATATGAGTACCTACACCAATGTCATAAATCAAAAGAAGAAGTGGTTGTGTTGAAATTAGGCTTTCAAAAGGCCTTTGACTTAATTGAGCACACATCAATCATTGACATCCTCAAAGCAAAGGGATTTGGAGATAGATGGATTGGCTAGATTAAAATGTTATTCACCTCTGCCTCATATCAAGTGCTTCTCAATGGAATACTTGGGAAAAAGTTTTATTGTCTTAGAGGAGTAAGACAAGGGGACCCCCTCTCCCCCCTTCTCTTTGTGCTTGCTGCTGACCTTCTCCAATCAATCATGAATAGAGCAATGCACTTGGGTCTCCTCACACACCTTTGCAAGTTCACTCATGTCCAGATTTTCCTATAGTGCAATATGTTGATGACACATTGATTCTCATGCAAGCTGATGCCACACAGCTCCACTGTCTCAAAGCCTTACTTAATACCTTTGCTGATGCCACTGGTTTAAAGGTTAATTACATCAAATCAAACCTCATTTCAATAAATGTGAATGATGATAAGATGGAAGTCTTGACATGCACTTTGAACTGCAAGAAGGGCTCATTCCCCTTTAATTACCTTGGCATGCCACTAGGACTTTTCAAACCAACAGTGGAATAATGTTTGCCTTTAGTGAGTAGAGTTGCTAAAAAACCGATGGGTCTATCTTCATTTATGACTCTTGCTGGCAGTGCTTTTGGTCAAATCAGTTTTCAACTCACTTGTTATCTATTTCATGGGTTGCCTGGATGTGCCTGTAACTATCAAAACTCAGGTTATCAAATACCTCAAGCATTGTCTTTGGAAAGGACCAGATTGAGGATCGCAGACCTGCTATGGTAGCTTGGTCCACTGTCTCCAGACCAAAAAGTCAAGGTGGCCTTGGAGTAATGAAAATTTTGTGCAAAACCAAGCATTGCTTCTCAAGAACCTTCACAGATTTTACAATAGGGAAAACATCCCATGGGTTAACCTCATTTGGGAAGCTTACTATGATAGTGGCATTCTCCTAGGGCAAAATGGGAAGGATCTTTCTGGTGGAAGTGCAATCTGAAACTCATTGACAACTATAAATCCATGGTGAGATGCTCAATTGGAGATGGTAAAACTGCTCTATTTTGGTCTGATCTTTGGCATTCTGCTTGTCGGATCCAATCCTTCCCTCACCTTTACTCCTTTGCAAAAGACCAGCACCTTTCAATGCAGAGGATACTACAATTTGAATATTTGGAAGACTTGTTCCACCTGCCACTTACTGAGGAAGCTTTCATGGAATTTGAATTGATGGAAGAGATTTGTGACAGCTTAAGAAGATCTAAATTCAGAGATCACTTGGATTCATGGAGCTACATGTGGGGTAATAATACCTTCTATGTGGCAAAGGCTTACAAAATTCTGATAGGAGTTAAAATTGTGCCAGCACAATTCAATTGGATTTGGAAGAGTTCTTGCCAGCCAAAGCACAAAGTTTTTTTGGAGACTGCTCCATGATAGACTGAATACCAGCAATCTTCTCAGGAGGAAAACATTTCATTTGGATAACTACAATTGTGCTACTCTTAACTGTCAGCAGGAAGAAACACTCCAACACCTTTTCTGGACTTGTCCTTTTGCTTCAGAATGTTGGGACATCATCTGCCCAAACAGACAAAAAGATTTAACCATCATGGAAGCATTGCCATACCTAAGGGGTAATTTGCAGCAACCATTCTACATGGAGATCATTATCATCGCTTCATGGGCTATTTGGTTAATAAGGAATGATAAGATATTCAAAA
>NC_041392.1:198900314-198913053 GCF_002162155.2 Triticum dicoccoides
TGACAGATGGATATTCTTCTTCCATTCAGAGCTCCATCTGATTAAATTCAGAATCAAGGATAAATATGCTACTGCTTTCAATACTTGGCTGGACATTCTTATCTTGTAATTTTTCTCTCTCTTTCTTAGATTTTTAGATAGTGTAGTTTTTTTGGCTTATCTCAAGCCTTGTAATATGTATACTCTTTGCTATTCTTAATGTTATAAAAATTGCAGTGGGTTTTTTCCCTACTTTGTATAGTTAAAAAAACTGACTGGTGGACCCAAGCAATCCTGGCGCATCCCGTAACCAATGCTGGACCGATACGTGGCGAAAAAGGGGCGCGAGGAGGAGTCCCTATCTGACCGCCCCGCTTAACGCACCACGCTCTGTCCTACACGCTTCTCCAAATTTTGAATCCCACAAGATCCGAAAACCGCAGAGCGGTCAATCACATCAGAGACATGCATTCCAATCTACTCAAAGATGTACATCATAGTTCACTCAGAAATTTCATGGGTGAGAATCAATCAAGGCGACTGATGAAGATTTAAAGTACCAACGCGTTCGTAGACCCCTGAGGAAATGTCTCCAGAGCATTGGATCAGGTCAGAACCAACTTCAACCCTTCCTCACTTGGTCCTCAACCCATTCGGGGGCTAATGATGATGACATGTACCTAGGGTAGGGTCTTAGGCCTGATCTAGACAGCCTACCCAAGGACACTACCTTAGAGTCCAAGCCTTACGAGGTTCAGCACAAGATACTGACTGAAATCATCTTGAGGTGCAATCCACTCGATGATAGATTCCACTCAACCATACAAAGAATCACTCGGAGTACATAAGGCCTAAAGTCACCCCAGGATGGCTACGGTCAGGCATTCACTTCATCCTCATAAAGATCATTAATAGCAGGCGTTACTAGTAAAGTTCCCGTCTTAACACACATTGAACCCTGTGTAACTAAGGGTTGCGAGGGGCCTGGCGCACTCAATATAAGCCACCCCCTCCTCTGGCACAAGGGTTCGGACCCCCTGTAACTTTCACACATATCTAGTCGACAAGCCTCTGCGGCACCAAGACGTAGGGCAATTACCTCCTCCGAGAGAGGCCTGAACTCGAAAACTTGTGTGTACAACCTCGACGTAGCTAGGACACTGCCTCCTCCTACGTACCCCCTACTCTTATTGTCAGAATCATTCTCACGACATCCATAGCTGGAAGGACGCCCTGCAGGGGTTTGGGCACCCTGGCAGAGACAAGATGGTGCGCCAGTCATCAGGCCCCGAGCGTCAGCATAGCAGAACCCCAAGTCCACGTCATCACCGCCATCCCAATGCCGCTCCCTTCTCGGCTACCACCCAAAGGCCAACTCCTGCATCGGTGAAACTGCTCGCCCCTCCCCGCCCACTGCTGCAGCAGGCCGCAACAGCTGACCCACCTGCCGCCCAGTTGTTGGGGTGACAGATGTCCCACTGATGTCTACTAAGCAACTTTATTATTGTAGACTCATGTTGGGCCTCCAAGCGCAAAGTTTTGTAGGACAGTAGCAATTTTCCCTCAAGTGAATGACCTAAGGTTTATCAATCTGTGGGAGGCATAGGATGAAGGTGGTCACTCTCAAACAACCCTGCAACCAAATACAAGAAATCTCTTGTGTCCCCAACAAACCTAATAAAATGGCAAATTGTATAGGTGCACTAGTTCGGCGAAGAGATGGTGATAAAAGTGTAATATGGATGGTATAAGTATATTATGATAATCTGAATAAATAAAAACAGCAATGTAGCAAATAGTAAACGGGCACAAAAACAGTATTGCAATGCTTGAAAATGATGCCTAGGGTCCGTACTCTCGCTAGTGCAATTTCTCAACAGTGCTAATATAATTGGATCATATAACCATCCCTCAAAGTGCAACGAAGAATCACTCTGAAGTTCCTATCTAGCGAAGAACATAAGAAGAAATCGTTGGTAGGGTACGAAACCACCTCGAAGCAATTCTTTCCGATCGATCTATCCAAGAGTTCATAATAAAATAACACCAAATAATTTCAGATTCATAATGCTCAATCCAACACAAAGAACCTCAAAGAGTGCCCCGAGATTTCTACCAGAGAAACAAAAGACGAGAATGTGCATCAACCCCAATGCATAGATTACCCCAATGTCACCACGGGAATCCGCGAGTTGAGTGTCAAAACACATATCAAGTGAATCAATATGATACCCCATTTTCACCATGAGTATTCATTTGCAAGACATATATCAAGTGCTCTCAAATCCATAGAAGTATTCAATCCGATAATAATGAAATCTGAAAGGGAAAAACTCAATTCATCACAACAAGATAGAGAGGGGAAAACACCATATGATCTGATTATATAAACAAAGCCCGTGATACATCAAGATCGTGACATCTCATGAACACGAGAGAGAGAGAGATTACACATAGCTACTTGTACAAACCCTCAGCCCCGAGGGTGGACTACTCACTCCTCATTGTGGTGGACGCCGGGATGATGAATATGGCCACCGGTGATGATTTCCCCCTCCTACAGAGTGCCGGAATGGGGTCTAGATGGGTTTTTGGTGGCTACAGAGCCTTGTGGCGGCGGAACTTCTGATCTAGGGTTAGCCCAAGGGTTTTTGGAATATTTGGGAATTTATAGGGCGAAGAGGGGGTATGGGAGGCCATCATGGTGGGCACAACCCACCTGGGCGTGCCTGGGCCCCCAGGCGCGCCCTAGTTGGTGGTGCCCCCCTCGGGGCACCCCCCCAAGTGCTGCACTGGCCCAATGGATGTCTTCTGGTCCATAAAATCCAAAAAAGCTTCGCGGTGTTTGGACTCCGTTTGATATTGATTTCCCGCGATGTAAAAAACAACAACTGGCACTAGGCATTGGGTCAATAGGTTAGTCCCAAAAATGATATAAAGTTGCTATAAAATGATTGTAAAACATCGAATAATGATAATATAACAGCATGAATACTTCATAAATTATAGATACGTTGGAGACGTATCAGCATCCCCAAGCTTAATTCCTACTCGTCCTCGAGTAGGTAAATGATAAAAGAAATAATTTATGAAGTTTGAATGCTAGCAGAGTGCACAAGTTTGATCAATGATAATTTCAATCACTTTTCCTAGCATCATAACAACAATTCTTTCTCAAACTTTTAATGTTAAAGTAGCAACCAATGCACACGTTAAGGTTCAAACAATGAATTCTCTTTAAACTCAACAACCTATATTGTTAGTTACCAAACAATTGCAATTCAACTTATTCAACAGAGTCTAAGTAAGAGCTCCACATACTCAATCATCATATAGTCTTCCATGATTGCTACTACTCAAAGCATATTCTTAGAACAAATGGCATCCATCAAACACAAAGAAAGATAGGGGCTTAATATTTCGCCTCCCAACTCATTTATCATAGAGAATATTGTCAACAATAATAAATCATGATCAAATATATTTTACTGGTCATATGTGCCTAGATCTTTCCCCACCGCATGATGCTTGCCAACTAGAGAATAATTCAGGTTGAATGAGGATGTATACTATTGACTCTTTGCATAAAAGTAAATACTAAAAAGTAAAAGATAGGCCCTTCGCAGAGGGAAGCAGAGGTTGTCATGCGCTTTTCATTTGGAAGCCCAAGATCTTAATGCAAGGGAACGTCACATTATATTGCCCCTTATGATACCAACCATTATTATGCAATCCATCACTTTTATTACTTTGCCATCACAAGTTCATACAACGCCCAGTTTTCCCTTACAATAAAATATCAAACATATTTACGAGCAATTTTTATTGCTTTATGCACTGATGACAACTTACTTGAGGGATCTTATTCAATCTATAGATGGGTATGGTGGACACTAATGGCAAGAAACTAGGTTTAAGGGGTTTTTGGATGCACAAGTAGTATCTCTACTTAGTACAAATTTTTGGCTAGCAAAAGATCCTAGGAAAACACCACATATTGGAGGATCTATAAAAATATAATTTCTATGCAAATATACCCAACCATAACTCATTATGTTGTCTTCCTTGTCCAACTTCAACTAATTTTCTGAAGTTTGAAAATAATTAATGTGTATTCACAATCATAGAAGATGTCCAAGATAATATATTTGCATGTGAAAGTTCTCTTCCTTATAGTAATCATTCATGAATTGCTTGTATGACCAATATTGTGATTGTCAGGATTCAAAAGATTTCACTTTCTAAACCCAATGTGAAGCTACCACTAGGCATTATATGAACATATAATTTCAAGTTCATTACATTCAATTTATTCAACAATTTACTCATAGATTATAAGTGAAGATCATGTGAGTAGTTAAGTGAATGGGTAGCTAATTAAGGACTCTCTCTTATTTAAAAGCTTCAGATCTAAGTATTTTATTAAAACAGCAATCAAAACAAAATACAATGAAATTCTAAGAATGGCATACATAATATGAAGAAGCGAAAACTTAGGCTCAACCGATACTAACTGATAATTGTTGAGGAAGAAAGGTGGGATGCCTACCGGGGCATCCCCAAGCTTAGATGCTTGAGACTTCTTGAAATATTATCTTGGGGTGCCTTGGGCATCCCCAATATTGAGCTTTTGTGTCTCCTTAATTCCTTTTATATTACAGTTTCCCTAAATCTTAAAAACTTCATCCACACAAAACTCAACAAGAACTCGTGAGATAAGTTAGTATAAACCAATGCAAAAACCTTATCATTCTCTACTGTAGCAAATCACTAAAATTATTTTTCAACATTGCATACTAAATGCCTCTGCATATTTAATACTCCTATCCTCAAATAGAATCATTAAACAAGCAAATATGCAAACATAACAGCAATCTGCCAAAATAGTACAATCTGAAAAGAATGTAAGAACAATCATACTTTTGTAACTCCAAAAATTATAAAATTTACCATACTATAGAAAATTTATTAGAGCTTATTGTGCAAAATGTTTCAGCATTTTATCACATTCTGACTTTTCTAGGGAATTTTTGCAACAGCGATAAACTTTCTGTTTTGAAACAGCAACATGTATACTTGCAAAATAAGCATGGTGAAGGTTATCCTTGACATTTTTATTGAAAAGAAAGATGCAAAACATTATTCTAAATAACAGAAAGCAAATCCTAACAAAATAAAATGGTGCTCCAAGCAAAACTCATATCATGTGACTGTTGAGGAACGCAGTAATTTCAAAAATTTCCTACGCACACACAAGATCATGGTGATGCATAGCAACGAGAGGGGAGAGTGTCGTCCACATACCCTCGTAGACCGTAAGCGGAAGCGTTATGAGAACGTGGTTGATGTAGTCGTACATCTTCATGATACGACCGATCCAAGTACCAAACGTACGGCACCTCCGAGTTCAGCACACGTTCAGCTCGGTGACGTCCCATGAACTCCGATCTAGCAAAGCTTTGAGGGAGAGTTCCATCAGCACGACGGCGTGATGACAGTGATGATGATGCCACCGACGCACGGCTTCGCCTAAGTGCCGCTACGATATGACCGAGGTGGATTATGGTGGAGGGGGGCACCGCACACGGCTAAAAGATCAACTGATCAACTTGTGTGTCTTGGGGTGCCCCCTGCCCCCATATATAAAGGATAAAGGGGGAGGCCGGCCGGCCCTAGCAGGGCGCGCCAAGAGGAGGAGTCCTCCTAGTGGGAGTAGGACTCCCCTTTCCTAGTCCCTCTTGGAGGGGGAAGGAAGGAGTGGGAGAGGGGAAAGGCAAGGGGGGCGCCCCCCCTTCCTTGTCCTATTCGGACTCAAGAGGAGGGGCGCGTGGCCTGCCCTGGCCGTCCCCTCTCTCTCTCCTCTAGGGCCCAATAAGGCCCATTAACCCCCGAGGGGTTCTGACAACCCCCCCTCCCCGGCACTCCGGTAAAATCCTGATTTCACCCGGAACTATTCCGATGTCCAAATATAGGCTTCCAATATAGCAATCTTCATGTCTCAACCATTTTGGGACTCCTCGTCATGTCTGTGAACATATCTGGGACACCGAACTATCTTTGGTACATCAAAACACATAAACTCATATTACCGATCATCACCGAACTTTAAGCGTGCGGACCCTACGGGTTAGAGAACTATGTAGACATGACCGAGACTCGTCTCTAGTCAATAACCAATAGCGGAAGATGGATGCTCATATTGGTTCCCACATATTCTACGGAAATATTTATCGGTCAAACCGCATAAAAGCATATGTTGTTCCCTTTGTCATCGGTATGTTACTTGTCCGAGATTCGATCGTCGGTATCTCAATACCTAGTGCAATCTCATTACCGGCAAGTATCTTTACTCGTTCCATAATGCTACATCCCGTAACTAACTCATTAGCTACATTGCTTGCAAGGCTTATTGTGATGTGCATTACCGAGAGGGCCCAAAGATACCTCTCCGACAATCGGAGTGACAAATCCTAATCTCGATCTATGCCAACTCAACAAGTACCATCGGAGACACATTTAGAGCACCTTTATAATCACCCAGTTACGTTGTGATGTTTGGTAGCAAACAAAGTGTTCCTCTGGTACTCGGGAGTTGCATAATCTCATAGTCATTGGAACATGTATAAGTCATGAAGAAAGCAATAGTAAAAAACTAAACGATCATCGTGCTAAGCTAATGGAATGGGTCAAGTCAATCACATCGTTCTCTAATGATGTGATCCCGTTAATCAAATGACAACTCATGTCTATGGCTTGGAAACTTAACCATCTTTGATTCAACGAGCTAGTCAAGTAGAGGCAAACTAATGACACTCTGTTTGTCTATGTATTCACACATGTACTAAGTTTCCGGTTAATACAATTCTAGCATGAATAATAAACATTTATCATGATATAAGGGAATATAAATATAAACTTTATTATTGCCTCTAGGGCATATTTCCTTCAGTCTCCCACTTGCACTAGAGTCAATAATCTAGTTCACATCGTCATGTGATTTAACACCAATAGTTCACATCTTTATGTGATTAGTTCACATCTCCATGTGACTAACACCCAAAGGGTTTACTAGAGTCAATAATGTAGTTCACATCGCTATGTGATTAACACCCAAAGAGTGATCATGTTTTACTTGTGAGAGAAATTTAGTCAACGGGTCTGCCACATTAAGAGTTGTATGTATTTGGCAAATTTTATATGTATACAATGCTTTGCACGGAGCTACTCTAGCTAATTGCTCCCACTTTCAATATGTATCTAGATCGAGACTTAAAGTCATCCAGATCGGTGTCAAAGCTTGCACCGACGTAACTCTTTACGACGAACTCTTTGTCACCTCCATAACCGAGAAACATTTCCTTATTCCACTAAGGATATTTTTGACCGCTGTCCAGTGATCCACTCCTGGATCACTATTGTACCCTCTTGCCAAACTTATGGTGAGGTACACAAAAGGTCTGGTACACAGCATAGCATACTTTGCTGTACCTATGACTGAGGCATAGGGAATGACTGAGGCATAGCTAATTGCTCCCACTTTCAATATGTGGTCGGGTTTTAGGCTTTACTCAACTTCACACCTTGCAACACAGGCAAGAACTTCTTCTTTGGCTGCTCCATTTTGAACTACTTCAAAATCTTGTCAAGGTATGTACTCATTGAAAATATATCAAGAGTCTTGAACTATCTCTATAGATCTTGATGCTCAATATGTAAGTAGCTTCACCAAGGTATTTCTTTGAAAAACTCCTTTCAAACATTCCTTTATGCTTTCCAGAAAATTCTACATTGTTTCCGATCAACAATATGTCATTCACATACACTTATCAGAAATGTTATAGTGCTCCCACTCACTTTCTTTGTAAATACAGGCTTCACCGCCAGTCTGTATAAAACCATATGTTTTGATCACTTTATCAAAGCATATATTCCAACTCCGAGATGCTTGCACCAGTCCATAGATGGATCGCTAGAGCTTGCTCACTTTGTTAGCACCTTTAGGATCGACAAAACCTTCTGGTTGCATCATATACAACTCTTCTTTAAGAAATCCATTAGGGAATGTAGTTTTGACATCCATTTTCCAGATTTCATAAAATGCGGCAACTGCTAACATGCTTCGGACAGACTTTTAAGCATCGATACGAGTGAGAAACTCTCATCGTAGTCAACACCTTGAACTTGTCAAAAACATTTTTGCGATAATTCAAGCTTTGTAGATAGTAACACTACTATCAGCGTTCGTCTTCCTCTTGAAGATCCATTTATCCTCATTGACTCACCGATCATCGGTCAAGTCAATCAAAGTCCATACTTTGTTCTCATACATGGACCCCATCTCAGATTTCATGGCCTCAAGCCATTTTGCGGAATCTGGGCTCATCATCGCCTCCTCATAGTCCGTAGGTTTGTCATGGTCAAGTAACATGACTTCCAGAACAGGATTGTCATACCACTCTGGCACGGATCTTACTCCGGTTGACCTACGAGGTTCTGTAGTAACTTGATCAGAAGTTCCATGATCATCATCATTAGCTTCCTCACTTACTGGTGTAGGAATCACTGGAACTGATTTCAGTGATGAACTACTTTCCAATAATGGAGAAGGTACAATTACCTCGCCAAGTTCTACTTTCCTCCCACTTACTTCTTTCGAGAGAAACTCCTTCTCTAGAAAGGATCCATTCTTAGCAACAAATGTCTTGCCTTCGGATCTGTGATAGAAGGTGTACCCAACTGTCTCCTTTTGGGTATCCTATGAAGACATATTTCTCCGATTTGGGCTTGAGCTTATCAGGATGAAACTTTTTCACATAAGCATTGCAACCCCAAATTTTAAGAAATGACAGCTTTGGTTTCTTGCCAAACCACAGTTCATACGGTGTCATCTCAACGGATTTAGATGGTGCCCTATTTAACGTGAATGCAGCTGTCTCTAATGCATAACCCCAAAACAATAGCGGTAAATCAATAAGAGACATCATATATCACACCATATCTAGTAAAGTGCGATCACGATGTTCGGACACACCATTACGCTGTGGCGTTCTAGGTGGCGTGAGTTGTGAAACTATTCTGCATTGGTTCAAATGAAGACCAAACTCGTAACTCAAATATTCTCCTCCAGAATCAGATCACGGAAACTTTATTTTCTTGTTACGATGATTTTCCACTTCACTCTGAAATTCTTTGAACTTTTCAAATGTTTCAGACTTATGTTTCATCAAGTAGATATACCCATATCTGCTCAAATCATCTGTGAAGGTCAGAACATAACGATACCTGCCACGAGCCTCAATACTCATCAGACCGTATACATCAGTATGTATTATTTCCAATGAGACGGTCGCTTGCTCCGTTATTCCGGAGAACGGAGTCTTAGTCATCTTGCCCATGTGGCATGGTTCGTAAGCATCAGGTGATTCATAATCAAGCGATTCCAAAAGCCCATCAGCATGGAGTTTCTTCATGCGCTTTACACCAATATGACTTAACGGCAGTGCCACAAATAAGTTGCACTATCATTATTAGCTTTGCATCTTTTGGCTTCAATATTATGAATATGTGTATCACTACGATCGAGATTCATTAAACCATTTATATTGAGTGTATGACCATAGAAGGTTTTATTCATGTAAATAGAACAACAATTATTCTTTGACACAAATGAATAACGCTATTGCAATAAACATGATCATATCATATTCATGCTCAACACAAACATAAAATAACATTTATTTTAGGTTCAACACTAATCCCAAAGGTAAAGGGAGTGTGCGATGGTGATCTTATCAATCTTGGAATCACTTCCAACACACATCATCACCTCGCCCTTAACTAGTCTCTGTTTATGTTGCAACTCCCGTTTCGAGTTACTACTCTTAGCAACTGAACCAGTATCAAATACCAAGGGTTGCTATAAACACTAGTAAAGTACACATCAATAACATGTATATCCAATATACCTTTGTTTAGTATGCCATCCTTCTTATCCGCCAAGTATCTAGGGCAGTTCCACTTCATTGACCTTTTTTCCTATGCAGTAGAAGCACTCAGTTTCAGGCTTGGGTCTAGATTTGGGCTTCTTCATGGGAGTGGCAACTTGCTTGCCATTCTTCTTGAAGTTCCCTTTCTTTCCCTTGCCCTTTTACTTGAAACTAGTGGTCTTGTCAACCATCAACACTTGATGCTTTTTCTTGATTTCTACCTTCGTCAATTTCAGCATCGCGAAGAGCTTGGGAATCGTTTCCATTATGCCTTGCATATTATAATTCATCAAAAAAGTTCTAGTAACTTGGTGATAGTGACTAGAGAACTCTGTCAATCACTATTTTATCTCAAAGATTAACTCCCACTTGATTCAAGCAATTGTAGTACCCAGACAATTTGAGCACATGCTCACTGGTTGAGCTATTCTCCTCCATCTTTTAGGCAAATTACTGTCAGAGGTCTCATACCTCTCGACATGGGCATGAGCATGAAATACGAATTTCAACTCTTGGAACATCTTATATGCTCTGTGGCGTTCAAAACATTTTTGAAGTCCCGGTTCTAAGCCATAAAGCATGGTGCACTAAACTATCAAGTAGTCATCATACCGAGCTTTACCAAACATTCATAACGTCTGTATCTACTCCTGCAATAGGTCCGTCACCTAGCGGTGCATCAAGGACATAATTATTCTGTGCAGCAATGAGGATAATCCTCAGATCACGGAGCTAGTCCGCATCATTTCTACTAACATCTTTCAACATAGTTTTCTCTAGGAACATATCAAAAAATAAACGGGGAGCTACATCGCAAGCTATTGATCTACAACATAGATATGCAAATACTATCAGGACTAAGTTCATGATAAATTAAAGTTC
Source organism: Triticum dicoccoides (assembly GCF_002162155.2). NCBI lineage: Eukaryota > Viridiplantae > Streptophyta > Magnoliopsida > Poales > Poaceae > Triticum > Triticum dicoccoides. The sequence goes on from NC_041392.1 coordinate 198,911,162, forward strand.
AATTAATCATATTACTTAAGAACTCCCACTTAGATAGACATCCCTCTAGTCATCTAAATGATCATGTGATCCAAATCAACTAAACCATGTCCGATCATCACGTGAGATGGAGTAGTTTTCAATGGTGAACATCACTATGTTGATCATATCTACTATATGATTCACGCTCGACCTTTCGGTCTCCAGTGTTCCAAGGCCATATCTGCATATGCTAGGCTCGTCAAGTTTAACCCGAGTATTCTGCGCGTGCAAAACTAGCTTGCACCCATTGTATGTGAAGATAGAGCTTATCACGCCCAATCATCACGTGGTGTCTCGGCACGACGAACTGTCGCAATGGTGCATACTCAGGGAGAACACTTATACCTTATAATTTAGTGAGAGATCATCTTACAATGCTACCGCCGAACTAAGAAAAATATAAGACATAAAGGATAAACATCACATGCAATCAAAATATGTGACTTGATATGGCCATCATCATCTTGTGCCTTTGATCTCCATCTCCAAAACACCGTCATGATCTCTATCGTCACCGGCATGACACCATGATCTCCAACATCTTGATCTCTATCAACATGTCATCACATGGTCGTCTCACCAACTATTGCTCTTGCAACTATTGCTATCGCATAGCGATAAAGTAAAGCAATTATTTGGCGCTTGCATCTTATGCAATAAAGAGACAACAATAAGGCTCCTGCCAGCTGCCGATAACTTTAACAAAACATGATCATCTCATACAACAATTTATATCTCATCACGTCTTGACCATATCACATCACAACATGCCCTGCAAAAACAAGTTAGACGTCCTCTACTTTGTTGTTGCAAGTTTTACGTGGCTGTTACAGGCTGAGCATGAACCATTCTTACCTACGCATCAAAAACCACAATGCGGTATAGTGATTGCTTTTTGATCTTCAGAAAGAACCCTGCTCATTCAATCCGATTCAACTAAAGCTGGAGAAACAAACACCCACTAGCCACCTGTGTGTGAAGCACATCGGTAGAACTAGTCTCGCGTAAGTGTACGCGTAATGTTGGTCTGGGCCGCTTCATCCAACAATGCCGCTGAATCAAGAATCAACTAGTGACGGCAAGCAATATGTATATACCCACGCCCACAACTCCTTTGTGTTCTACTCGTGCATATAACATCTACGCATAAACCTGGTTCGGATACCACTGTTGAGGAACACAGTAATTTCAAAATTTTCCTATGCACACCCAAGATCATGGTGATGCATAGCAATGAGAGGGGAGAGTGTCGTCCACGTACCCTTGTAGACCGAAAGCGGAAGCGTTATGAGAACGTGGTTGATGTAGTCATACGTCTTCACGATCCGACCGATCCAAGTACCAAACGTACGGCACCTCCGAGTTCAGCACACATTCAGCTCGATGACCTCCGACGAACTCCGATCCAGTAGAGCTTCGAGGGAGAGTTCCGTCAGCACGACGGCGTAATGACGGTGATGATGATGCTAACGACGCAGGGCTTCACCTAAGCACCGCTACGGTATGATCGAGGTGGATTATGGTCGAGGGGGGCACCGCACACGGCTAAAAGATCAAGTGATCAACTTGTGTGTCTTGGGGTGCCCCTGCCCCCATATATAAAGGAGCAAGGGGGGAGGTCGGCTGGCCCTAGCAGGGCGCGCCAAGAGGAGGAGTCCTCCTCCTAGTGGGAGTAGGACTCCCCTTTCCTAGTCCCTCTAGGAGGGGGAAGGAAGGAGTGGGAGAGGGGAAAGGCAAGGGGGGCGCCCCCCCTTCCTTGTCCTATTCGGACTCAAGGGGAGGGGCATGTGGCCTGCCTTGGCGGGCCCCTCTCTCTCTCTCTCCACTAGGGCCCAATAAGGCCTATTAACCCCAAGGGGGGTCCGGCAACC